>NC_066548.1:9183383-9185883 GCF_024679095.1 Eriocheir sinensis
CTCTCTCTCTCTCTCTCTCTCTCTCTCTCTCTCTCTCTCTCTCTCTCTCTCTCTCTCTCTCTCTCTCTCTTCGTAGTAATTGTCTTTTCCTTCCTTTCTTTTTTTTTTTTTCTTCTTCTTCTTTCTTTCCCGTGTCTTGAGGTTCTGCTGTTACATCCATTCCTCCCTTTTCCCTTCCTTCTTTCCTTTCTTCATTCCATTCTCCCCTCCTTCCTTTCCTCCTTCCTTCTTGCTTTCTCTCTCCGCGTCTTGAGGTTCCGCTGTTATTTTCATTCCCTCCTTTTTTCCCGCCATCTTCGCCGCCTTGCTCCATCTTCCCGTCGCAGGCAGTCGTGTTTTGCTCCCACTTGTGTGTCTACTAACCCTCCTTTCTCTCTGTCGGGCCCTAAATCCTGCCTCTTTGTCCTCGGTGGCTGTGGTGGCTGCAACGGCGGTGGCGGTGATGGTGTTGGTGGGGAAGTGGAGGATGGGATGAATGTAAGGAGTGGTAGTGCTTGTGGTGGTGTTGGTGGGAGACTTCGTGGTGATGATTTGTGGGAAGGAGTGGAATGGAGGGTGTTGGTTGTGGTGGTGGTGGTAGTGATGGTGAAGGATTAGGTGTAAGTAGAAGGGGGAGGGAGAGTAGAAGGAGGAAGGGAGAGAATCTAGGGGGAGGAAAGTAGGGAAAGGTGTGTGTCAGTGAGGTGATTGCTTGGGGAAAGAAGTGGAAGGGGAGGATGTTGGTTGTAGTTGTGGTATTTGGGAAAAGAAGTGAAGGGAAGGGCGTTGATAGTACTAGTAGTGGTGCTTGTTGTTGTGGTGGTACTGATGATGGTTTGGGAAAAGAAACATAAGGAAGGGTTTGGGAGAAGCCGCAGTTGTTTTGGTTGTAGTTCTTCAGGTTTTCGTTGTTTCTTCTACTTTGCAGTTGATTTGGTTCCGGTCGGGGTCTGTGCGTGGAGGTGCAGCGGTAGGGTTTTCTAGACGCCTCTCGCCTTGTTAAACCCGCGCCTCCCCTTTGTCTTGTGGCTGCGTTCCCGCGTGTATTACATCACTCCGGGTTTCCTCAAGATTACCCCGGCAATCCCGCACGAAGACGACTGACTGCAGGAGGAGGAGGAGGAGGAGGAGGAGGAGGAGGGGAAGCTAAGGAAAGGGTGGCTGTGAGGAAGTGGATGAAGAGGAGGAGGAGGAGAAAGAGGAGAAGGTAGAGAAGAAGTAGGAAGAAGAGGAGGAGCAGGAGAAAGAGGAAGCTAAGAACAGGGTGATTGAGGGACTACAAGAGGTGGAGGAAGAGGTAGAGAAGAAGGAAGAGGAAGAAGAGGAAGAGGAATCCTAGTAAAGGGTGGTTGGGAAGGAGTACAGGAGGAGGAGGAGAAGCACAAAGGGATACAAAGGAAAAACAAACAACAGCAGACATGATGGTCCTTACGAGGCTGTTTGTGACAAGCTACACTATCTAATGAAAGGTGGAAGATGAAGGACAGCAAAGGTGAAGGCTCCTCCCCACCCCGCCATCCCTTCAGCCAAAGCGGGCAGGAAAGGAAAAAGAACCATGCAGCATGGAAAAAAATGCATGGAAATTATTTAGGATAGAGGAAAGAACTACCATTACTGCTACCACTAACCGGGCGATAAAAACGGACAAGGACACCAGTATTCGAAAGAACTTAACGTTATTACGACAATGAGTAATATCTTAGTAGCTGGTTAGAGTCAAAATACTTGTATAATCTATTCTTGAAGGCCGTAACTGTTGTACTATCAACGATATCACAGGGTAGAGAATTCAAAACATTAACGACTCGATTGAAGAAGAAGTGAAGAGGAGGAGGAGGAGGAGGAGGTAGGAAACAAAGAAAAGGAAGATGAGGAAGACGAAGCTAAGAAAAAGGTGTCTGAGGAACAGCAGGAAGAGGAGGAGGTATAGAAGAAGGAGGAGCAGGAGGAAAGTAAGGCAAGGGTGTTTGTCTGCCAGGGAGTAAATGTAAACTTAAATAAAGGAAACAATTCAGCCTTTACTCCCTCCACGGTGTGTCCTGCAGCGCCCGTATTTAACCCTTCCAGTCCCCAGAATCAATATGCGTTTAATTACAGGTTGACTAGTCCTTTTATTTTCAGTGGGTCGATGTGTTGCGTTAAAGAAAAGTAACACGACCCTGTTCTGTTACGCTCTGTGGGGAGAGGGAGCGCGAGGGAGAAAGAGAAAGAGAGAGAGAGAGGAAGAGGAGGAGGAGGAGGTGGAGGGGAGGGGACATGAGGGGAGATAAAGGGGAGAGGACAAGAGAGATAAGAAGGGTGAAGGGGGAGGAAAAGGAGAAGGAAGGAGAGATCGGAGGGAAAAGAGTAGATAGAAAAGGAGGAGGAAGAGGGGGAGGAGGTGGAGGGGAGTGGATAGGAAGGGAAATAAAGGGGAGAGGACAAGACAGATAAGAAGGGTGAAGGGGGAGGAAAAGGAGAAGAAAGGAGAGATACGAGGGAAAAAGAGTAGATAGGAAGGGAGACTAGAGGAAGAAACAGA
>NC_066548.1:9188383-9255883 GCF_024679095.1 Eriocheir sinensis
GTGGTGGTGGTGGTGGTGTCAGGCGGTCCACATAGTACATCTGCATCAGCCCTCTTCTTCTGCTTCCCTCCCCTCAATTTTACCTCCCCTACCCTCTATTTTACCTCCCCTTTCCCCATTTTATCTCCACTTTTCCCCTTTTACGTCCTTATTTCCTCTTTTTTTCCTCCCTACTTTTCTTTTCTTCCCACCTCTCACTCCCTTTTACCTCCCATTCGTCTCTTCCCTCCCTTTCTCCCTCTCATGCTTTTCATTTTCTCTCACGTCCCTTTCTCCCTTTCCTCTTCCTCTCTCCCTGACCTCCTTTCTTTACCTGCCTTTGTCCCTTAAATACTTCCTCTCTCTCCCATCTCCTCCCTTTATTCTCCCCACTAACCTCCCTTACTCTTTGTTATTCTCCCTCCCCATCTCTTTCCACAATAACCTCCCTTTTATTTCTCCCTCATCCCTTTTTAGTTCCCCTGCCACTTCCTCCCTTCTACTCCCATCTTTCCTCCCTTAATTCTCCCCACTAACCTCTCTAATTCCTCTCCGTTTTCCCTCCCCACCCCAAACCTCCCCTTCAGGCCTCCCCCACGTCCTTGCTCCCCTTCGCCTTCCGTCTCCCGCCCTGCAGTCGTAAAGGGGATGTGGCTAATGGCTGCCAGACCTCTGACACCCATTGTCCCGCGCCTCATAGCCATCCCGCCGGCGTGTGGAGTCCTGCGAGGTGTTAAATGCGGCCTCAGATGACGAAGGGCGGCGCGGCGGGGCGTGGGAGGCTGCTGGAGGCGACGACGAAGGAGTAGGAGTAGGAAGAGGAGGAGGAAGGGAAGGGGAAGGAGGTGGTAGAGTATTGATGGTCTTTTAGGAGTATTCGTATATGTGTGTGTGTGTGTGTGTGTGTGTGTGTGTGTGTGTGTGTGTGTTGTTGGGTTTAGTGAATGATTTAATGAGATAAGAGGAGGTTAGTTTAGTGATTTAGTGTGTTGGTTGTGGTTGGTTGGTGTTGGTGTTGTTGTATTGATGGTGATGATGGTGGAGGCGGTGTTTTTTCTAATGTAGTGTGTTTGCTCTTCAGTGTTTCTAATTTATATTGTTCGTGTGTGTTATGTTATTTATTTTTTTTTCTTTCATTCTTTCTTTCCCTCCTTTTCTGTCTTTCTTCATTCGGTTGTCGTTAAGTCTTGGTGAAAAAAAAATAGAAAGCAGGGTTGGAAAAAAATCATATATATATATATATATATATATATATATATATATATATATATATATATATATATATATATATATATATATATATATATATATATATATATATATATATATATATATATATATATATATATATATATATATATATATATATATATATATATATATATATATATATATATATATATATATATATATATATATATATATATATATATTATTTACTATTTGTTTATTTATTTTATTTATTTATTTTTTTTTTTTTTTGCTTTAATCCTTGTTTGTTTCCAATGACTATTTGGTTCAGTATTATGAGGCCATTTTCTTGTATTAAACTTGGCCAATGTTAAATGAAACCATAGTTAAATATACATTACCCAAGATGAGTTTTTCACATAAAAATCATAAGTAGGACTAATCGTTTATATTCTATGCTTTTGAATATTTTTCTTGTAAGAGATGGAAATGATTCACTGGTGAATGACTTGCTACAGGACCAGCACAGGATCAGTACAGGACAAGTACGTACACTTGATTCTTTTCCTGTACAACTGGTTCACATGTTCTTTCTTCTTCCATATATATATATATATATATATATATATATATATATAGATATATATATATATATATATATATATATATATATATATATATATATATATATATATATATATATATATATAATTTAAATCATTAGATATTTTACTCTTGATATAAAACTTAAATCGTTTTAAACATAGTATATTTAACTTTGATTTAAATCATGATTTTTTTTTACTCTGATTTAAATCGATTTAAATTACCTGATTTAAATCATTTGATTTAAGTCAAAACAACCCTGGAAGAATGGATGTTAAGTTTGTGTTGCCAGGTGTTGATGTGTGTTGTTTGTGCTGTGTGTGTTTGTATAATATTGTCATGCATTTAATTATAAGGAGTCTGGCTTCGTTGAATGCTAATTAAGTGTGGGTAATGATGTTTGATTATAGCCTCGATGGGGTGCTGATTGTGCGTGTATGTGTGTGTGTGTGTTGTTGTTTTCCATAAGAGTGTGTTGGCCGATGTTTTTATAATGCTGCTGTTTTTTATCGTTGTGGTGTTAGCTCTCGGTAAAGAGTTCGGTAATTGATGTTATTTCGGTGTGTGTTGTTCTATGGGGTGTTGGCGGGGTTGGCAGTCAGGCTTTATCGTTATATGTGTGTGTGTTGCTGCTGGAAGGTTTGTTTATGGTCATTGGCTGGCTTACGGGTGACCTTGTTTAGTTTGTTTACGCAATGGGGACGTAAATGAACGGGGAAATAATCTTATGTACTGTATTGTTTTTCTTGTGTTTTGTAATGAAAAATGTAGTTAGTCTTGCCTTGCGTTTTCTTGTGTATTGTATGTAATGAAAAATGCTCTTGCTGTTAAAGGGTTTGTTTACGATCATGGGCTGGCCTCGGTGCTGTTGTTTGTTTTGTTTATGCTTGAGAACGTAAAAGAAAGGGAATCATGTTTTTAGTCTGGTGTTCTGTTTTCTTGCTAACTAATACAATCACAACAACAGCAATAGAACAGCAACCACCTCCACCACCACAGCAACACAACAACTACAATCATAACACATCACCACCACAAGAACAAATCCCCTACCACTACAATCACAACATAACCACCCTCACTATAGCAACACAATCGACACCACCACCAACAACAACACTGAGACTATCACCACTGTTAGTATCATACATATGTGGTGGCGATGTTGTTACTTCTGAGGGTTGTTTGTGATCATGGTCTGGTTTACGGTGACCTTGTTTAGTGTGTTAGGCTTTGGACACGTTAAAAAAGTGAATGTTCTTAATTTTGTGATATGGTTTTCTCTTGTTTTGTGTGTAATGACAAGTGAAAGGAATGGTTTTGCTGTTGGAAGGTTTGCTTACGATCATGGGCTGACTTACGACTGACCTTGTTTATTTTTTTGGACTTTGGGAACGTAAAAACGGAAAATATGTTGTTGATCTTGTGTTCTGTTTTCTTGTGTATTATAACGACAAGCATTAAGGTATTGTTGAAGGGTTTGTTTTTTATCATGGTCTGACTGAAAAAAAAGGGAACTATATTGTTAATCGTGTTTTCTGTTTTTCTAATGTTTTGTGTATAATAACTAGTGACAGGCATGAAACTGAAGTAACAATATTTATTCAGCCAGACAATGATCATTACTAAAGCCAAGTTCACATAGTCTACATATGCTTCTCTTCCTCTACTCAGGTGCAAGTTTGGGTCCGCCTCGAGATTTGCCACTCGTCCTCTGATTAGCACTCTAGGAGGAGCCGCAGCAACAAGCAGTGGAGGAGGAAGGAGAGGGTGAGTACCTAACGATGATTAATTTATGATCTTGTCCTTTGAGTTTGTGAAGCTTCTTATAGTTATTTCCACGTGTGTCTTGTATGATTTAAAGTGTTTAATTTGCTTCTTCATATGACTGCCGTGTGTGTGTCAAATGCGGCTTTTTGTGACATCATATTGTATTTTGTCCATTACCATTATGAGAGTCAGGGTCATGTTAAGTATTTTTTTTTTCCTGAGGGACACTCGATTCGCAGTATTACCACCACCATAGACGTTGTATTCTTATCCCCGGTCCGTCAGCTCCACAACTTAACCTGCTTCACGAGGTGGTTGTAGGGGGCGTCGAGGCAGCTCCGGCACTGACTCAATCATTCTCTTTTCGGCATCTTCTTTGTTTGCCATCTTCTTTGTTTCTCTTAAAGGTTTAGTGGGGTTAAGTTATTGGGGGTTAAGTTAGTGGGGGTTGAGTTAGTGAGGGTTAAGTTAGTGGGGGTTGAGTTAGTGGGGGTTAAGTTAGTGAGGGTTAAGTTAGTGGGGGTTAAGTTAGTGGGGGTTAAGTTAGTGGGGGGTTAAGTTAGTGGGGGGTTAAGTTAGTGGGGTTTAAGTTAGTGGGGGGTTAAGTTAGTGGGGTTTAAGTTAGTGGGGGGTTAAGTTAGTGGGGGGTTAAGTTAGTGGGGTTTAAGTTAGTGGGGTTTAAGTTAGTGGGGTTAGTGAGGGGTTAAGTTAATGTGGGTTAAGTTAGTGGGGGTTAAGCTAGTGAGGGGTTAAGTTAGTGGGGGTTAAGTTAGTGGGGGTTAAGTTAGTGAGGGTTAAGTTAGTGGGGGTTAAGTTAGTAAGGGTTAAGTTAGTGGGGGTTAAGTTAGTGGGGGTTAAGTTAGTGGGGGTTAAGTTAGTGTGGGGTAACTTAGTGGGGGTTAAGTTAGTAGGATTACGTTATTAGGGTTAAGTTAGTGGGGGTTAAGTTAGTGGGGGTTAAGTTAGTGGGGGTTAAGTTAGTAAGGGTTAAGTTAATGGGGCTAAGTTAGTGGGGCTTATAAGTTAGTGAGGGTTAATTTAGTGGGGGTTAAGTTAATGCGGGTTAAGTTAGTGGGGGTTAAGTTAGTGAGGGTTAAGTTAGTGGGGGTTAAGTTAGTGGGGGTTAAGTTAGTGGGGGTTAAGTTAGTGGGGGTTAAGTTAGTGGGGGTTAAGTTAGTGGGGGTTAAGCTAGTGGGGGTTAAGTTAGTGGGGGTTAAGTTAGTGGGGGCTAAGTTAGTGGGGGTTAAGTTAGTGGGGGCTAAGTTAGTGGGGGTTAAGTTAGTGGGGATTAATGGGAGCAACGACTAGCGGGCGTTTTTATTTTACTCTTAAAACTTCTATACACAAAACCTTTATTTACTATCCTTATTCTTTCATACCCTATACTTTAATTCTTTTTATGCTATATATTATTACTCTCCTTTGCTCTGTCTCCTTCGATGAAAAAAAAACCGTATTATCTGGTGGCGTTTCTTTGCTTTGACCAGATGACCCTTTGCTCTCTTAGCTTACCTGCAACTCTCTCTAAGCAGATATCTCCCTTAGCGTTTATATCCCCTTGTATACAGTAACCGGGATAAATGATGCTAATAATGATGATGATAACTACTCTCGTCCAGTGGAAAGGGACTACACTATCGGTTATCAAGGCAAGGTGTCCCCCGTAATAGGTTCTTCATAGCTTAATAATGATGATGAGTACCCTTGCCCAAATAAAAGGAGCTTCATTATCAGCTATCAAGGCCAGGGGTTCTCGTAATAGGTTAAAGATAGGGTAATAGTAGTTAATAATAGGTTAGTAATAGGGTAGTGACAACGATAACTACCCTTGCCAATTAAAAAGGAGACTCATTATCATTTAGCAAGCCAGGTGTCCCCATGATATGTTAAAATAGGTAAATAATAGGTTAATGATAGGTTACTAATAGGTAGATACTAGGTCAATATTGATGATGACTAACTTTGCCCAGTAAAAGAAAAAAAAGACCTATCAATTACCATGCTCAGGTGTCCCCGTAAAAGGTATCGGTGCTGAGTAAGTGGCTTAAGTTTGTGTCTCAGGTGGACAGGTGTCAACAACAGGTGCCTCATCATCAGGTATCCCTTGTGTCATGTCAAAGTCTCGTTGCCGTGTTGTGGTCGGGTCAACTTGGCCTCTCGAGAACGGCTGATAAAGAGGATAGATTAAATGAGGTGTTCTTTCTTCCCTTTCCTTTCCCTCTCATTCCTTTACCTCCTCTTCTCATCCTTTCCCTTCCCTTCCCTTCCCTTCCCGTCCCTCTCTTCCCTTCCCTTTCTTTTCTCCTCTCTTTCACTTTCATTCACTTCCCCTTTTTTTCATTATCTTGCTTTCTATTTCTTTACTTACTGTTCCCTGCCCATCCTTCCCACTCTTCTTTATCCCTTCCTTCCTCTCTTTTCTTTCCGTTCTTATGCCTCCCGTTTCTTTCCCCTTCTCCCCTCTTTCCCGTTTCCTGCTGCCTAATATTCCCTGTTTTGTTTTTTTTCATTTTTCCTCCACTCACCTTCTCTTACTCCGTATACATTATTATAATTACCTTTTTTTGACATATTTTCCTATACCGCATGCTTTCTAAATATCCCCAGTTACCTTTCCTATATTTAATTTCCTTCACTTAATTCCCTCCACTACCGTTTTTCTCACTTTGCCGCTCTTTAATAACCGGCATCATATACAGTTAAATATTCGCCGTGAGTAAATATATATTTTTTTTTCTGTAGCCTTGTATCACGCTTGATTGTCATTCCTGGTAATCTTCTTTTCTAGGATTTATTATTCTATCCTCTTAATCGCTCCACTTCCTCCTCCTCCTGACCTTGCTCACCCTCACAGCAATATTGTAACTGCATCAAGCTATCGCGCCTTCACCAGGGTCCAGAGAAAATTCTCTGGACCCTGGCATTCACCACACCCTCGGAGATCTTTCCTTCCTTCACGAGCAAGTGGCGGAGAGCAAGAAAAGGTGGGAAGCGATGGCGGTCACCAGAATCCTTGCATTTAGCCAGACAAGCGCACGAAAAGGAGCTGGATGCGGGATCGGGGAACATTTACTCATCTATTTTTGACCTGAGCGCTGTCTTTGAGTCCTCACTCGCTAAGAACTAAGAACAGGCTTGCGGGGAAAAGACACGCGGGCTCCTTTGTGAGTGCGCGAAGTCCTCCAGCAATGACTGTGGTTTGTGTTGTCGAGATGAGCGGAGTGACTCTTGGCCTTTCCCGTGGCTCCCAGGGCTGAGGCGTCTCTTGATATGCCTGTGGCCCAGCCAGGAGGAGGCGCCGTGGCCACAGGTTGGTAAATTAATATTCTGCGTCACCCCGGCGCTCCCTAATCAGTATACAGCCAGCCAGCCTGCCTCCACTCCCGCCTGTCTCCGTCTGTATATCTGTGCGCCTTACCTTGCCCCGCCTCCCTCTCCACCTCCTCCACCGCTTTGCTTCCCTTGCTCTCTCTCTCTCTCACCCTGATTCATTCTCTCTCTACTTGTTTCATTCTCTCTCTCTCTCTCTCTCTCTCTCTCTCTCTCTCTCTCTCTCTCTCTCTCTCTCTCTCTCTCTCTCTCTCTCTCTCTCTCTCTCTCTCTCTCTCTCTCTCTCTCTCTCTCTCTTTTTTTGTGTGTGTGTGTGCGCGCGTCATAAAATATTGGTAACCTCTATTGCATAATTTCAATTACATGAGTTGCATCGCTACTTCCGTCTCGCGTCGACCCAACCACCACCACAACTAACACACTCACAGCAACAATAACATAACAACAACCTCCACCACCACCACAATACAACTAACGCAATCACAACAACAGCAACAGAGCAACAACCACCACCACCACCACCACCACAACACAACTAACACACTCACCACAACAGAAACAGAATAACAATCTCCACCACCAGAACAACAACTAATACAATCACGACAACAGCAATAGAACAGCAACCACCTCCACCACCACAGCAACACAGCCACTACAATCATCACAACACATCACCACCTCAAGAACAAATCCCCTACCACTACAATCACACCACAACCACCATCACTATAGCAAGACAATCAACACAACCACCACCAGCAACACTGAGACTATCACCACTGTTGTTATCTATCATCACCATCACCACCACTAACACCTTCACCACCATCATCATCTGTAACAGCGAAAACATTGACAAAATAACAAGATAGGCTTCCCAAAACAATTCGAATGACGCAACCACTATTACTACCACTACCACCACCATCATTATCATTATTATCATCATCACTACTATCATATCAGAGTGAATGATTGAAGTGATGACAACGTTAATCACTATCGCAACGTAACTACGACAATAAACATCACTACTACCATATCAGTGTGAATGATTGAAGTTATGACAACGTTAATCACTATCACAACGTAAATACGACAATAAACATCATCATCACCACAATCACCAGGAATCGCTAATCGGTGTAACGTTGTAGATCAAGAATAGTCACCACCACCATCACCACCACCACATACAAGAAAACAAAAACACCACTACCATATGGCATTTTCACCACCCACCACCATCACTATTACTGGCCTTATCATCACCACACACACCACCACACACCACCACACATCACCCTCAAAACACACACCACACCACAATCACCACCACCATCAGAATAAACGAATAACAACGTGGACTGCTAGCTAACAATCACCACCACCACCACCACCACCACAATGACCCCACTTCTCCCCTTCCCCTTCCCCTCTACTCCCCTCCAACGCCGTGTTCTGATTGGTCCTCCCCTGCTGCCATGGGAGTCTAATCACGCTACTCTTGATTGGTGGGCAGTGATACGTAAGGCGTTGATTGGCTGGGAGGGGCAGGTGACTCGCCCGCCGCCACCACCCCGCCATCGACCCTCATGCACAGGTGGAGGCTTCCGCTCACCTGATTGGCCAGTTCCGTTTCGTGACTAGCGATTATCTTCTCTTTTTTTTCTCCCTCTCTCTCTCTCTCCATGGCGTGTGGGAACCTTTTTATTCTCGTCTTTTTTTCTTCTCCGCCCCGCCGATAGTTGTTTGAAGATGGCGGCGAGCGTCTTAGGATGGAGGATAGAGGAGGAGGAAGAGGTGAAGGTAGTGGAGGTGTTAAAAGTGGAGGTGAAGAAGGAAAATATATATAAAGAGAAGGAGGAGGAGGAATGAAATGATAATGAGCAGGAAGAGGAGGAGGAAAGAGAGATATGGAAAAGGAGCGTATGTAGGAGAA
This sequence comes from Eriocheir sinensis, assembly GCF_024679095.1. Taxonomy (NCBI): domain Eukaryota; kingdom Metazoa; phylum Arthropoda; class Malacostraca; order Decapoda; family Varunidae; genus Eriocheir; species Eriocheir sinensis. The sequence goes on from NC_066548.1 coordinate 9,197,205, forward strand.
AGAGAAGAAGGAGAAGGAAGAGAACTTGAAGGAAGACGAAGAAGAAAGAAAACGAAGAATGAAGAGAAGGAGAGAAGGAGGAGCAAGAGGAAGTGGGGTAGTTAAAAGTGGAGGTGGAGAAGGAAAATGAAGAGGAGGAGGTGGAGGAAGGTGGGAGGTAGACCAGTTAGAAGTGGAAGTGAAGAAGGAATAGAAAGTGGAGGAAGAGGAGGGATATGGAGAGAAGAATGTGAAGGAGGAGGAGAGAGCGTTTAAAGGAAGTAGAGGAGGAGAACATGAAGGAAGACGAAGAAAAAAGAAAACGAAGAATTAAATGGAAAAGGAAAAGTAGGGAAAGCTCTTCACAATTTCCGTCTGTAGAGGAAATATGAACCTTAATTGAATTGATGGAAATGATGATTAGAAATACGTGTTTAATGATAAAGAACATCATGTCAATCAAGTTTTCATTTTATTTTATTTCATCACTTGTTTGCTAACCTTCGTACACCAACGTCGCTTCATTTACGGGAAAAAAATTATAGTGTATTGACCCGCCGAGCTAAGTAAACAGCGCTATTGAATCTATTGTTATTTTCTACTCGTTTAAATGTCATCATAGCTGCTCACTGCCACCCTTCCTTCCCCCATCCACCACCACCACCACCACCGCCGCCGCCGCCACCACAAGGGCCGGAGTATTTGTATTCTGTATACGCGTGTTCGGATGCATTCGAATACAGCACAAAGTTATGTATTGACATTCGAATCCAAAGCTGTAAAAAAACAACAAAGTATTGCACTCACACGCGAACGCTGGCGATGAAATATACGTGTCCAGGACGCGCGGTGGGGGAGTGTGGATACCGTGCTGGTACGCCTAATGACGAGGGTGAGGAGGGCTAGGAGGGTGATGATGATTGGGAGGGTGATGGTGCTGATGAGCAGAATAGATGATAACAGTAATATACATTCGTCGCTACGGGTATTATTACAATTATTATTATTATTATTATTATTATTATTATTATTATTATTATTATTATTATTATTATTATTATTATTATTATTATTATTATTATTATTATTATTATTATTATTATTATTATTATTATTATTATTATTATTATTATTATTTTTATTATTATTATTATTATTATTATTATTATTATTATTATTATTATTATTATTATTATTATTATAATTATTATTATTATTATTATTATTATTATTATTATTATTATTATTATTATTATTATTATTATTATTATTATTATTATCATTATCATTATCATTATTATTATTATTATTATTATTATTATTATTATTATTATTATTATTATTATTATTATTATTATTATTATTATTATTATTATTATTATTATTATTATTACTACTACTACTACTACTACTACTACTACTATATCATTTATTATTTTAATATTAACAACAGCAACATGAAAAGCAATGTTAATTATAGTCAGTGTCGTAATAGATAATATTAAAAAATAATAATAGTAATGATAATAATATAACCATTAATAGCAATAGCAGCGCCATCACCACCATCACACAGTGGCCGCACAACAGGCAGCCTCGCATCCCTTCCCCACATTTGTAGGTACAACAAAAACATTTCCATTGTTTGTATTATTCCTCGTCTGCTAAAACCTTATTCTTAAAAATGAAACAAAATTGCATTATCTAAATTAAAACCGGATGATATAAATTCAAGGTTTTATGCAACTAATTACGGGAATTATTATTATCATCATTTTCTCTCCACGTATTTGTTAGCATCGGGCGGGCGTGGGAGTCCTGGCGCGGCAGGTGTGTGAGGCCGCACACCTGCACGCCGCAAGACAACGCGGGTGTGGGGGTCTGGGGGGGAGGGGGTTAGCGTCCACACGTGGTGTCTTGCTCTTCCTACACACGTTCCCTTTTCTTTCATAACTGAGACAAAGAATCAAGGCAGCCATAATGAGCGCCACGCACGCCAGCCGCCGGCCGCCCCGCATTGTTGGCGGCGAGGCTGCCCCGCGCGAGGGACTCTTCTGGGAAGGCCACTGTTCCGCTGATGGAATGTTGCCGGCGCGGCGTCAATTTCGCGGAAACAAAGAAATCCTGCCGTAAAATTATGAAAGATCACGAGTAACTGTCGGTGTAGCCTGACCCCGACACACCGCCCTCGCCGCCAAGTCTTCGCCGTCACCACCATCACCACCACACTCACCACCACGCACGATCACACACCACCACACCAGCCTCGCCGCCAAACCTCCACTGTCACTACCACACATCATCACACTCACCACCACACGCATCACCACACTCACCACCACACGCATCACCACACTCATTACACGCATCACTCACCACACTCACTACCACACTTCACCACACACACCACCATGTCAGAGGAAGTGAGTGGAGGTGACGGAGCGTTCGCCTGGCACGGATTAATTAGGCGATTAACTTGGTTGTCTAAAATGAAAACCCACTGTTAACCTTTCCGATCTGTCGCTCATGTAGAAGGGGGCGGGGGGGGTGGGCAGTGTTTTGGAGTCCGTCATGCAGTCATCCTAGGCGCACTAATGTCACGATGCTTGTTAGATTCAGGGAGCCTCTTGCCGTGAAACTGAAATCCGTACCAGACTTTTTCTTCATTAACCAGACCAGAAGGACCAAACCAAAAGTACAAACATAATAATTCCTCCATATCTTACTCGTACGAGGAAGAAAGTAGATGTTAAAGAAGAGAAATATTACTGGCCCTCATTATTCCATTTCTCATATACGGAATAAATGCAAAAGAGAAAATAAGAAAGACATGTTGCTCGTACGAAGAAGAAAATAGAAGTTATAGAAAAGAAATATTGCAAATTCTCATTATTCCATTTCTCATATACAGAAGAAATGGAAAAAAAAAGATTTGTTGCTCTTACGATTAAGCATATAGTAGCAGTTACCAAAAAAACATATATTATTAACTTTTCTTGTTCCTTTTTTCATGTACAGAACTGACGCAAAAATAAAGAAAAAAAAGAAGCGTGTGTATATTGCTAATAGTTCCCGTAAAAAATAATTGTTCTGGAGGAATTCAGATCTATTAAAAGCCAGTTTATTGCGGAAGTGACAGATTTGATTTTGGAACACAATTTATTTCTGCATTAATTAACAAGTGTGAGTAAAAATAAATCACCCTTGCCATCACCACCACCACGACCACCACCAACAACAACAACACGACCACTACCACTATTACTACACCACTACCACCACCATCACTACATTCCCTTTACACACACACACACACACACACACACACACACACACACACATAGACAACCACACAGGTATATAAGTCAATCAGAATGAATGATCCATTAGGGCCGCGCCACACCTGGGCCAAGAGATCAAGGTACACGGCGAACTTTTAATTAGAGATGCAGGTGTATGTGGTCGAAGAGAGAGAGAAAAAGAGGAAGAGACGAAGGAAATGGAAGAGAAAGTACAGTTAGTGTGGTGGGTGGGAAGGCTGGACTGGAGGAGGAGGAGGAGGGGGAAGATTTGTGAGGAAAAGGGTCAGTTTGTGAGTGAATGGGAGATAAGGGTTTGTTTATAAGGAGAGAGAGAGAGAGAGAGTTATGGTGTGGAGGGGACGAGAAGTGTGTTATGATGTAAAGAGAACAGATGAACGAAAAGGAATGATCTGCTGGTTCCCTTAAAATACAATAGATAAATAAAACTAAATGGTGAACATATTAGTGTCAAGGGACGGAACACCACAAGTATTTTTTTTCAGCCATTAGAAGTGACCTGTTTAAGAGATCGTACGTTTCGTTAAAAAAAAAAGAGATATATAATTCTTCACATTTTAACACCAATCTCTCTCTCTTATCTCTTCCTTACATTTGGTTTGCTGTTTTCTATGCTGTTTTTTATCTCTCTGATTACTTCGCTTACCCCTTTTTCCCAGCTCCGGCACCCCGTTTTCTTTCTAGTAGAGTATTAACATTCCTGGTATACACACCCTGCACACTTAATCATCTTTGTTATCTGTTCCTTGCTCTCGGTTTGCTCTTATCTCTAATGTTCATCCCCTCCCAATTATTTCTACCTCTCTGATTTTATTACGTTTCCCCCTCTTTTCAGCCTCAGCACTACGTTTTCTTTCCGTAGAGTATTCATAGTCTTCGTGCACACCGTTTCTTATATTTGGTTTGCTCCTTGGTGTTCTTCCCTTCCGAGTTATTCCTATCACTCATTTTTATTACGGTTACGCTTTTAACCCCGCGTCAGCACAACGTTTTCTTTTCTAGGGTATTCACAGTCTTCGTTCACCCCTGTTTCTTACACTTAGTTTGCTCTTATCACTAGTGTTCTTCCTAAATATTTATATCACTCATTTTTATTACGGTTGCCCTTTTTCCATCCTCAGCAACCCGTTTTCTTTAACAGTCTTAGTCCACACACCCTGCTACGCCCTGTCCCTTTCATCGCCCTCCCCTTGGTCGCCGTCCGTTCCCTTCTTTTATTCGCCTTCCCTCCCGCCGCCCGCCGTGACAGCCGCTGACGGGCATCACTCGCCTTACAAACATGTCCTGGGGCGCCGCGCTGACTGGAAACAATGAACAGCTCTGTGATGAATATGAATGTCTAAGATCGATGCCTCCCACCCCCTGCCTGCCGCCCCCCCACCACCACTACCCCTACAGCCCTCCCTCTGCTCGGCTGCACGCGTAATTCCTTTTTTTATTACTCTCTCTCTCTCTCTCTCTCTCTCTCTCTCTCTCTCTCTCTCTCTCTCTCTCTCTCTCTCTCTCTCTCTCTCTCTCTCTCTCTCTCTCTCTCTCTCTCTCTCTCTCTCTCTCTCTCTCTCTGTGTGTGTGTGTGTGTGTGTGTGTGTGTGTGTGTGTGTGTGTGTGTGTGTGTGTGTGTGTGTGTGTGTGTATATATATATATATATATATATATATATATATATATATATATATATATATATATAGAGAGAGAGAGAGAGAGAGAGAGAGAGAGAGAGAGAGAGAGAGAGAGAGAGAGAGAGAGAGAGAGAGAGAGAGAGAGAGAGAGAGAGAGAGAGAGAGAGAGCAAGTAAACGGGAGTATAAGCATAGTGAACACGGGGTGAGCAAGTACATATACTTGGATTCAAGCACAATACAGTAGTACTTGTCCTTGTACTCACGTCCAACTACAGAATTAAATACTTATAAGTGAACTTCAGTTTAGATATCGTGATCTACTTGTACTCAACTACAAATTTATGTACTGATAATAAATAAATATATATATATATATATATATATATATATATATATATATATATATATATATATATATATATATATATATATATATATATATATATATATATATATATATATATATATATATATAAACACACACACACACACACACACACACACACACACACACACACACACACACACGTGTGAACACCTGTGTTCCCGCTGCCTGGCGGAGGATAAAATACACGGAGTTACAGTGTTCCCTTATTTTTCGTGCCGTATGCATACATATTCTTTTTCGGAGCATGAGTGGGATTGGAATATATTTTTAGTTTATTTTGTTTCTTTTTTTACGATGGTGGCGAGGATTTGCGTGGGGTCAGCGCCACCTCACCTGACGCAGGGAGTGGACCAAGTGCCGCTGCCGCCGGACACTGGCACCAGTGCCCCCGCCCGTAAGGCCGCCGCTGCCCTGGCTGCCGCGGGACTCTGAACCGCACGGCCTCGCGCGCCACGGGGGGAGGAGATGGACAATTGCAGAATATCAAATCAGTTTTACTTCATCTGAATTTTATTTCTCGCCGAAGGAAAGGGAGGGCTGAGACGACCCTGCCCGCGCCCTCCCTCCACTCCCATTTTGTGCGGGCCCCACCTCGCCGGCCGCTGCTGCTTATGGCCTCCAGTGTTGGTGTGTGTTTGGTTGTTGCACTCACGGCCTGGCTGAAGGAGCAGCCGCGGTCAAGAAGGAGATTTTTTCGAACCCAACCTTTTTGCTTAAAGAAAATGGATTGATAGAAAACAGGGTTTCTTAATCCAATATTCTATATTCATAGAACGTATAATGTGTTCTATATTCATGGGAACGTATCATCCGGTGATTATGTATGCTCAAAGAGGTAACATGGCAGCTCGAGTGGTAATGGCGTTCTTTTTTTGGTATTGTCATTAAAGTATAGTGTTCTGTCAATGGTGACTATATTTGTATAGCAAACACATATGATGGAAGCACGTAATACACAATTTATATATAAATATATGTATATGATTACATACTGTTATATCATTTAACATAATCTCTGTTCATTTGACGGTTGAAGGGTGTGCGAAAGGGAATGAGGGGGAAACTACGGTGCTGGGCTGCCTTGTACGAGCGAGTCGCTTACAGCTATCAGGGGATGGAGCTGCAGCATTTGTGTTGTCGTGGTTAGCTCCTTTTCCATTGTCTAACCTCCATAGTGAACAGACAAGTGTCAGTCATCACTCGGGTCACGAACACACGTGGTCCTCTCCTTGTTGTGGCCTCACCTTCCATGCAGCAGATCCGGTTGCACAATCCCCGGATGTCTTCAGCTGCAGACTTTTAATATTTGAGCAGTTGGCGAGGCGGGCGTGTCCGGGATCCCACATTATGCTGATGGGGATTATTCGCTTCCCTCTGCGTCACTAAGAGGCCTCCTCCATTAGTTAACAATACCAGGAAGGAAAAGTTCTTGGAATAATTTCTCGTTCATGCTCCAGTTTGGTCGTCCCCCGAGTTTCTCCCCGTCAAGGCCGCAGAGTCCCCCGAGGCGTAAGTTTTTCAGAACACCTTTGTCCTCTGTGTTCTCTGGGGAGGACTAACACGGACTGCACGATGACGACGAATAGTGCTTTTTTAAGGAAGCAGTTTGTTTGACTCTACTTCCTTTCACCTGAAAATTCAAGAGTTACATGATTTTTAGGGAGAAACGAATCTTTTGCTTTGATTTTCCGCTTTCATCAATCAATGCATCAGATCCATCGTGTTGTAGTGCGGAGTCGTCACTGTCACGGCTACGCACGATGGACACAGCGTTGCCTGGTCTTGGGTGGCGGCCAGGGGAAGAGAGAACAGCTTTGCAATATCAATGAAAAGTTGTTGAAAGCTGCGGTGCCGCCATGATCCTCGGGACGCCAAGAGTCCTGACTGTTGTATGGCATTCCGATAACTGCCATTCCTCGTAGCCGGAAGAGGACTGGTGGGCCTGGAAAGGGAATTGGAATCGACAGGATCACAACAGCAACTATCGGCCTGTTGCAGTGGTCAGTCCGCTGCTGATGCTTGCTGCCGCCTACCTGCTGAACTAACGGACAGACAGGTGGAAAGCAATACACAGACATTTTGCATCATCGTTCTTGCCCATTTATGTGCAGTTTGTTTCGTGGCTTTTGTTTCCAAGGCAGGTCAAGATTAGGATGTAGATTAAGCTGAAGTCAAGAGTATTTAGTGGTTCTTTTGTTTCCAAGGCAAGTCAAGTTAAGGATGTAGATTAAGCTGAAGTCAAGAGTATTTAGTGGTTCTTTTGTTTCTTCGTCTCTTCGAACCAGAAGGCAGCGTAGTATTGCTAACACTTTGGGTGAAGACTGTTCTGTTTAGCAATATAAAAGAGTAATGAAGACTCAAGGTTGATGCAAGACGATGGCATACAGACAGACAACGAAAAATAATAATATTTCGCGGAGTCCAGCAGCAAAAAGCAGAAACAAAAATAATGATAATAATAAAACATAAAATGACGATGGAAAATATAAACAGTGAAACAATATGCAAACCACAGACGCGAAAAATGAAATAAACCGCAAATATAAATGAAATATCGAGAAGAAAATGAAATAAATCGAAAAAAATAGAAAAGAAAATGAGATAAATCGCAGCGACCAACACCAACAGAAAAGCCTAAAACTGGAAAAAAATAATGTTAAAAAAAATATAAGCAATGAAAAAAGAGAGAAGAAAACAACAACAACAATCTTTCCAGCCACAATGTATACCTCGGCCCCAAGAGAAGCTCAGGTCTGGTCCAGGTACATAACACACACACACACACACACACACACACACACACACACAGGTAAAGGTAGTCAGTCTGGTCGCGTTTAACATTCACCTGAGAGGGAAGCGTAGCGGATGAATTCTGACGAGGAGGAGGAGGAGGAGGAGGAGGAAGAGGCTGTGGTTTGGGACCGAAGGGAGTTGTGTCTCGTGTTGTCTCGGTTTGTTGTTTGTCTGAATACGAAACCAGTGGAGGTAAGAAAAAAAATTAAAGAATAAAAAATAGGAGCAAACGATTGAGAGCAGCAGAAAAATATAAAGGAACGCGTATGTATTGGAAGAATGAAAGGAAGGAAGGAAAGAAGGAAGGAAGGAAGAAAGGAAGGAAGGAAGGAAGTAGGTAAAAAGAGAGATGGAAAAATGAGACAAAAGAGAGGTGAAAGGAGAGAGGTATAACAGAATAAGGAATGAAAGGGAATAAAAGGAAGGTAGGAAGGAAGCAAGGAAAACGAGGAAGAAAGGAAGGGAGAAAAATAAGTATGAGGAGAAAGGATTTTGGTTCGTAGTTTCCTTTGAGATAAACAGTGATGAAAAGGGAATGGCATAAAACAAAACAAAGAATAAGAAACAAAAATCAAAGGAAATTGACAGAAAATAAAGGAAAGAAAGAAAGAAAACTTAGAAAAAAGATATTGTGATTTTAATTTTTATTGTTATTTAAATGATAAAAAAAATGGACTGAAAAGGAAGGAGAAAGTAATGACGAACCAAGAAACGAAAAGTAAAGAATGGAAAGAAAGAAAGGAAGGAAGGAAGGAAGAAAAGAAACAAAAAAAGCAAAGAAAAGAGGAGAAAAATATATTGTACTTTGATTTCTAGTAAGTCAGTGATGAAAAAAAAAAGTGAACTAAAAAGGAGGGAGGGAGAAAGAGAAGACGAGGATTAAAGGAGAACAGTGCAATAAGGAAGTAATGTTTATAATGTGGTGGTGGTGGTGGTGACGTTAGTGGTGGTGGTGGTGGTGGCTGTGGTGGTGGTGGTGGTAAGGATGATGGGTAAAGAAAGGTAAAGTGACAGGGTAAAGGGCGGTGGCAAAGGGTAGGGTAAGGTTATAAGGTTAGATAAAGTATGTAAGGTTGCCGTGTAAGGAGGAAGCTGGCGGACGTGGATAGCGGGGAGCAGGGAGGGGGGGGGGAGAGGAGCTGAGGAGGATATAAGAGGAGGGGGATGTGAGGGGACTCGGGAAGAGGAGGAGGTGGAGAAAGGTTAGGTGAGGTAAAGTGTAAGGTATGCATGTGGGGAGGGAGGAAGAGGGAGGAGAAGGAGGCAGTGGAGAAGGAGGAGGCAGTGGAGGAGCAGGAACAGAAGGAGGAGGAGAAGGAGGAGGAGAAAGAAATGAAGAAGAAGATGATGAAGAAGAAGAAGTAAAACAAAGAAGAAACAAACGGGAAAAGAAAAAGAAAAGGTATAAGAAAAGAGAAGAGACATATACAAGAAGAAAATTAAAAGCAATGTGAAAATAACAGGAATAATTAATTAGAAAAAATAAAAAAGTAACAAGAAGAAAATTAAGAAAAAGAAAAAAAAAGAAAAAAAGGATGAAATTACAAAAAAATAAATCAGAAATAACAAAAGAGGTCCTAAACGTAGTACAGAAACATTAGGTGATAAAGTAAAACGTGGAGAGAGCGAGAGGGAGAGAGAGAAGGTAAAGAGGAATAGATGGGGGGGGAGGGAGAGAGACCGAGGGAGAGAGAGGGCGGGAGAGGAAGGGGGCGGCAAGGAAGTAAAGAGGAGTAGAGAGGGCGTGAGAGAGAGAGAGAGGGACAGAGGGAGCGAGAGTAAGGGGAGGAAGGGGCGAGAGGAAGGCGGCGGCAGGGGCGGTCAGCGGTGTGCTTCACATTAATTATCGCGCTCGCCCTCGCTTCCTCCAAATGCTTTTAGTCACCCACCGTAAACTGGCCGCCCCCTGAGTTATGGTGGGCAGCGAGCAGCGCGCCGCCCCCCCCGCTGACGCCTCGCCCACGCTGACTAATAAGTAGTAACCGTGATTATTAGACCGCGGAGGCCACTCGAGTGCACCGGGTCCTCCTGGTCTTGCTCTGTGGTCTTTATAGCCTTGTCTCGCTGTGTCTTTGTCTCTGTTAGTATGGCCGCCTTTATTTGTCTGTGTTTGCTTTCTGGCATTTATTTCCTCTGTGTGTCTCTGCTTGTATGCATGTTTTTGTCTGTGTCTATTCTTTCTTTCATCCATAGTCTTTTGATTTAACAAAGACCTCAGGAAGGAAATATCACTCGAACGTTAACATGAATATCCTTTGCCCGGAAGTACCAAACGATGCCTTGAGCCAGGTGATGAACAGAATGTGTATCATCAAGGGAATGGTCACTTCAAGGAGTAATTACATGGTGACTCAAGGTAAATAATTATAATCGTTCAAGTAGTACGCATGGGACTCATTAATAACAAAATCCAAGAGGTAGCAAGTTTCGCCCACCACGACACCCCAAAGACAACCGCGTGATAGATGACAGGTTCACTTCGAGTTGGCAAGACAAACCTTTCGTTCGGCTCTGGTTCCAACTCGGATAATAAAAAAACAGGCATCAATTTAGATAATGAGCCTGATTTGTTTAACCACAATGGCTGATAATCAAGTTGGTAATGTTGATTTTCGTAATGATAACGTTTGTTAATAACGCATCAACAATTATTAATCCGGAAATGATGATCACGAACGTGTTAGTGAACAATGAATTAATATTGAACAGACAGCAAAGGGTTTGGCGATGACCACTGACTGCATCTGAATGCTCTTAATTCATGCAATGAATGCAAAGAAATATCCCGTCCAAGTTGCATAATTAATTCAAAGCTTTATAAATACTTAAAGCCTTGTTATTTTCCATTCAAGGGCTATTTTAAAACCTCCGGTCATCGCGATGGTGAGCAGGGCGTTAATCAAAGGTATAACATAATATAAAGAATTACCTCGAACATCAAACACTGATTACAGATTAGCTGCAAGGATTTGAACATAAAAGGTCATTGTCGTCTAGTTTATTAACCTTTTACAATAATCTCATTTACATTAATAATATATGTAAATAATCGGCCATTGTGTATCCACTACTATTTTCGAAATTATGTTAATGATACTGCAGTCATCCCTTGATATACGCGGCATTACGAGCCTCAGCGCCGGAAGAGTACGAACTCCGTTCAAGAGTCCAATCCCCCGCCCTGAACGCTGCACGCCGTGTATCAGCCTGCCAGCACCGCATGTACTGAGCTGAAGTATGAATATATAGCACAAGGCAAACCACAAGGTACAAAATAAGGCAAGCAGCATCGCGAAGATACAACACCTCTGTAAGCCTCTTCTGCTGGCTGAGAGACACGCCCCCAAGGGCTCCCGCTGCCGGGGTTCCACATGGTGAGGGACGACGTGGAGGGAAGGCCACGCTTACTGCCGTCAGTGAAACTCAAACTTTCCGCCGCGCTCGATTCCTTGTATCGTTGGGCAATTATGATAAGCTTTTCCACTAATACACAAAACCGCAAACGTTAAGTGTGAAAAACGAGAAGCGACTAATAGTATCGGTATATAATAATAATAATAATAATAATAATAATAATAATAATAATAATAATAATAATAATAATAATAATAATTATAAAAACAAATATATTATTACTATTATTATTATCTTTATTCAATAATTAATAGAATGATTATCTTTTGATCAACACCGCCGCCAAGGGCGAGGAGGGTGTGTTCCTCGCAGTTTGTTTGTCTGTTGGTGTATTTGTTTGCTTCTCTTTCTAAAGGGAATTGCGCAAAAAAAAAAAAAAAAAAAAAAAACCGGACTAATAGAGTCTCGATATTCGCGTGAGAACATCCTCATGTGATTATCTCAAACTGAACACACTGTAGGAAAATTGAATAAAAACCTACTGAATGATGCCACATGAATAAATAAAACGATACTTATGGCTGCAATAGGGAAACAAAAAAATACCAGTGTTTTGAGAGCACGGCGAGCGTAGAAGCCCCCATTCCTTTCCCGACCCCTTAGTGGTGAGGCGGGAGACAGTGAGAGTAATTGTAATAGTAGTAGTAGTAGTAGCAGTAGTAGTAGTAGTAGTAGTAGTAGTAGCAGTAGTAGTAGTAGTAGTAGTAGTAGTAGTAGTATCATCATCGTCGCTCCCCGCTCACTCACGCCCCGCATCGCCACAGTCAGGTAATGGACAAAACACCTCCCCCCATACTGGCACGTGACTCCTCCTCCTCCTCCTCTTCCTCCTCCTCCTCCTCCTCCTCCTCCTCCTTCTCCTCCTCCTCCGCGGATTCTCTCCCTCCGCCGCACCACTTCCCAAACCCATTCCGGCTATTTTGAGTTCCTCCTACTTACACTTCTCCCGCTGAGTGGTTTTCCAATACTCCTCACCTCTTAATTAGTTGTCATTTGCTCCCCACGATCATTTTCATCTCCCCAGGCGTCACTTAAGCCCCCCGGATCCCTCCCCACTCCCCGCCCCTCTCATCCCCCCGACCTCGTAGCCTCGAAAGATTCCAACTGTTCTCCTTTCGTCCTTTTTATTACCCCCTTAAATTTCTTCTCGTCTCCCACTACCGCTCAGAATCGCGGCAATCCCCTGCTCATCTATCTCTCCCGACCCTTCTCTCCTGTCTCCCTGTCTCCCCGAGCGTGTCTACCTGGCTCCGTAGATTTCTTACCTCTGTGCCTGTCTCTCATCCCTCTCCCGCTTACCTCCCATTACCTCCTCCCTCCCCGACAAGTCCCTCATTTGCTTAAGCGTTACCTACCTTCACACCCTCTTCCCCTCCCTCTCCCTCCCTCCTCCTCCCTCTATCTCTCACCTTCCCTTCACCCTTCCCTCACACCTGTACGCAAGGCTTCACGCACCTACCTTCCAGTACTCCGTTGAGGGTCTTTTTTTACCTTAGCGTGACGTAAAGCGAACGGAGTGTGAAATGAAGGGACCGTAAAGTAAAGGGCCCGTTGTGGAGTGGAGTGATTTTAAAGGGATCATAGAGTTAAGTGATCGTAGGGAGGAGGGATCGTAGAGTGAAGGGGTCGTAGGGTGGTCGTAGAAGGGGATGATGATGATGATGATGATGGTGATGATATAGATGGTTTCGTTCTTGTTATAAATACATCTTTCTTTTTTTATCATTATCTTCTTCCTCTTCTTTTCTCTCATCAGTCTTCTTCTTTCTACTCCTCTCGTGTTTTTATTCTCCTTCCTTCCCACCTTCCTCTTCGTTTTCGTCTCTTCCTTTATCTCTTCTTCATCTCTCATCTCGTATTTTGTATCCTTCTTTATTCCCCTTTCTTTTCTTTCTCTATATTCATCTCATATTCTTTCTACTTATCGTATTTTCTCTTCCTTCCCCTTTTTTTCCTTTTCCTCCTCCTCCTACTCTTCCTCTAATGCTTCATCACCATTACCACCACCACCACCATCATCATCATCATCATCATACTAAGAGATCGTAGAGTGAAGGGATCGTAGAGTAAAGGTAATGTAGGGTTAAGGGAACGTAGGGTAAATGCATCGCAGGGAAAAGGGATCGTAAGGGGAAGGGATCGTATAGAGATGCAAGACGCGTGTGTAGGAAGAGAAAAAAACACCGCTGCTGGAGGTGAACGCAGCGCAATGCAAACACGGTACACAGTGTAGCCACCACAGCAAACACCCTTGCAACACACGCACACACACACACACACACGCGGGGAGAGAACAAAGTGAGCAGCAAAATGTGTGTATTAAGTTCACACACACACACACACACACACACACACAGGAGAGGCGCGGCGATGCAGAAGACGAAGCAAGCGGAGAGGACGGACGGGCAGGCAGCGGTTGGCATGACGACGACGGGGAAGGCACAGCTTGTTCTAGCGTCACGTTAGCGTCATTATTATTAGTGGTGGTGGTGGTGGTGATGCTTTTGTTCTGGTTGTGAATGCTGCTATTTCTTCTTTTATCATTCTCTTGTTCTTCCTCTTTTTTTTCTTTCATTTCCTTTTCTTCTTTCTGCTGATGTCGTAATTTTTTCCTCTCCCATTCGTTTCCTTCTCTTCTTTCATCGTTTTTTTTTGGCTCATCTCGTATCATTTCTAGTTCCTCATTCCCCTTCTTTTTATCCTCTTCTGTTATCTCCCTGTTTCTACTATTTTCATATTCTTTCTCTCATTTTCTTCTTTTCTTTCTCTTCCTCCTCTTCCTCTTCCTTCTGTGTATCATTCTCCTCCTCCTCCTCATCATCATCATCACCTTCATCGTACTTTTTCTCCTCCTCTTCTTTTTCTTCTCCTCCTTTTCCTCCTCTTCTCTCTCATCATCATCATCATCACCTTCATCGTACTTTTTCTCCTCCTCTTCTTTTTCTTCTCCTCCTTTTCTTCCTCTCATCATCATCATCATCATCACCTTCATCGTACTTTTTATCCTCCTTTTCTTTTTCTTCTCCTCCTTTTCCTCCTCTCTCATCATCATCATCACCTTCATCGTACTTTTTCTCCTCCTCTTCTTTTTCTTTTCCTCCTTTTCCTCCTCTCTCATCATCATCATCATCATCATCATCATCATCATCATCATTGCCGCAAGGAAGCTCATTATGCAAAAGAACAAAAGAACAACAGCAGGGCGATGATGTAGCAAGAACAAGAGAGCGTAGACAACAAACAAACAAACAAACAACAACAACACCAACAATAGCAGCGGCAGCAACAGCAATCTTCACCACCTTCACAATCATTACCTGAGCACAATTTTCTCTCCTTCTCTCCCTCCTCTCCTCCCTCTTTCCTCCCTCTCCTCCTCCTAACCCTCCCTTCCTCCTACCCCTTATCACACGCACTCATTCCCAAGCCTCTCCTCACGCACACACACACACACACACACACACACACACACACACACACACACACACATACGCACTTCGCCTCACGCACTCACACACTCCTCAGGGCAAGATGGGATGTTGGCACGCACCGCTCATATCATCTTCATCTAGGAACGGTCGTCGCCACCTCCTCCTCCTCCTCCTCCTCATTCCTTTCCTCACCCCCACCACCTTCTCTCGACTCGACCTCTCTCTCTCTCCTCTCTCTATTGTGGTATAAAAGAATAGGGGTGATTCTCTCTCTCTCTCTCTCTCTCTCTCTCTCTCTCTCTCTCTCTCTCTCTCTCTCTCTCTCTCTCTCTCTCTCTCTCTCTCTCTCTCTCTCTCTCTCTCTCTCTCTCTCTCTCTCTCTCTCTCTCTCTCTCTCTCTCTCTCTCTCTCTCTCTCTCTCTCGTACCGTTTTTCTTCCTTGTTTTTGATAGAATTAGATTTTTGTTTTATTTTCCACTTCAGAATCACAATAGTCATCAAGTTTGTCATCTTCGTCATTAAGAAGCATAAGATCGCCTTCATCATCATCATCATCATCATCATGGAGTACCGTTGATGTTCGTAGACAAGGGCAAGAAGGAGCTTTGTTTACACTCACTTCTGTTTACGCTTCTGAAAACCTTACGCCTTTGTTTGCTTTGCTTCCTCTTACTCTTCCTCCTTCTCCTCTTCTTCCTCCTCCTCCTCATCTTCCTCCTCCTCCTCATCAGCATCTCCAGCATCTTGTACTCGTCTCCTCTCCGCTCTTATTTACTCTCACGCTCTTTCTCCTTCTCGTTCATCTTATCCTGCTCCTCTTTTCCTCTCCTTCTCCCTCCTCCTTCTCCTGCCCACCTCCTCCCTCCCATTCTCCCTCCTCCTCGTGTGTGTGTTTATGCCTTCCGCTTCCCGTTTTCTCTCTGTCTACGTCTCATCTCGATTTCTTTTCTCATTTCCTCATTTTCTTTCATTTCCTTACCTGCTTTCTCTCTTTCATACTCCCTCATGTCCTCTCTCTATTTTCGTGTTCTTTTTTTTGTGTGTGTGTCATTCCTTCTCGTTTCTCGCCTCATATTATTCTCTTTATTACTACACGTTATTTTTTTCTGTTTTTTTTTAGGAGTGAGTGAATGAAATACGAGGAAGATGCATTAGTAATTGGAAGGTTAACGTAGAAAACTAAAAGAAGGATTGGAAATAGTTAATATACTGAGAGAGAGAGAGAGAGAGAGAGAGAGAGAGAGAGAGAGAGAGAGAGAGAGAGAGAGAGAGAGAGAGAGAGAGAGAACAGAAAGAAACAAAAAAGAGAATGAGGTAGAGAATAGAAATAAATAAAAATAACCGCACTAACTCTCTCTCTCTCTCTCTCTCTCTCTCTCTCTCTCTCTCTCTCTCTCTCTCTCTCTCTCTCTCTCTCTCTCTCTCTCTCTCTCTCTCTCTCTTCCTATACTACCATAAGGGCCATTCAGCCAGCCATCAAATACCTCCATTCTCACCTGCCTAATGTGGGCGAGAGGTGAGTCCGCCCACCTGAACACTTAATTAGAGAACACACAGGTGGAGGAGGGACAATGGGTCGGCCGGGAAATTATGAAAATGATGATGACGATGATGATGATGAGTAGGGATAACTCGAGGGAGAGGAAGAGAGGGAGGCTGAGGGAGAGATAGGAGGAGGAGGAGAGGGAGGGCTGGAAATGAGTAGATGAAGGAATGGAAGGAAGAAGGAAGAAGCAAGAGAGAGAGAGAGCTGGGAGTAAATAAATGAATGAAAGAGGAAGAATAGGATTTTTTTTTTTTTTTTATTTATTTATTTTTTTTTTTTTGAGGGGGAGGGAGGGGCTGAGGAAGAGATAGGAGGAGGAGGAAGAGGGTAGGAGGGTTTGAACTGAGGCAGATGAAGGAATGGAAAGAAGGAAGGAGATAGGGAAAAAGGAAGAAAATAGCTTGGAGTAAATGAAGGAATAGAAGAGAAGGAATGGGGGGGTTGGAAGTGTGGAAGATGAAGAAATATATGGAAAAAGAGAATGAAGAAATAAAAGAAATGTAAATGAATTTCGGAGAGAAGGAAGAAACAGGACAATTAGGAGTAAATGAGTGAATAGAAGAGGAGGAGGAGGAAGATTTAAAATGTGGGAAAAAAAGAGAAGGAAGAAAAGAAGAAACAAGGTAACTAAAAATTAATGAACAAATAAAGGGAGGAAGAACGATTAGAATAGGATTAGTGAACGGGAATGCTATTGAAGAACTGGAAGAAGGATTTACGATGCAAGGAAAGATTTGAAGAGGAGAATGAGGTGTAGGAAGAAAATGGAAAGGAGAACGAGGAGATTATGATGACGATGATAGAAATATAATGTTATATAATGTTGTAATATAATAGAAGAAGGATTAGGAAATGGAGGAGGAGAAGGAGGAAGAGGGTGGTATTAGGAGATGAAAGAAGAAAAGCAACAGGAGATTGAAATTTCGTAAAGATGAAAGTAAGGAGGTGGAGGAGGAGGAGTAAGAAGATGGTATAGAAGAAATATAAAAGAGAAGACGCAAAAAGATGGAATTAAGAAAAAAAGAAAAGGAGAAGGAAGAGGAGAAGGATGCTGAACGACAAGAAGAAGAGGAAGAAGAGGAGGAGGAGGAGGAGGAAGAGGAGGAGGAGGAGGAGGAGGAGGAGGAGGAGGAGGAGGAGGAGGAGGAGGAGATGAAATAGTATTGGAGGAGGAGGAAGGAGAGCAGAAGTAGTGTCTTGTTATTTAGTAGCATCGCGTTTCTTCCGCCTTTTATTCTTCCCTTTCGTGTTTCATCTCCACTTTATTATCCTTTTGCCTTTTTACACTCTCTTTGTGGTGGTTTTCTCTCTCTCTCTCTCTCTCTCTCTCTCTCTCTCTCTCTCTCTCTCTCTCTCTCTCTCTCTCTCTCTCTCTCTCTCTCTCTCTCTCTCTCTCTCTCTCTCTCTCTCTCTCTCTCTCTCTCTCTCTCTCTCTCTCTCTCTCTCTCTCTCTCTCTCTCTCTCTCTCTCTTTCTTTTCTCTTATTTCTTTTTCTTTTTGGTCTCAGTTTTATTCTTCTCTTCGTCAAGTTTTCTTCCTTCGTTTTTATTAGTAATGGTTTTGAGTTCAGTTCCGTTTTCTTTTATTTTCTGTTATTTGTTTCTCTATCCTCTACTTCTCTCTCTCTCTCCCTTTTTTTTTCTCTCTCGTGTATCTTCTCTCTCCCTCCTTCCTTCAACATTTTCCTTCCTCCCTCCCTTCCTTCCTTCCTTTCCTTTTCCGAGTATTTGATTTTGTATTTCTCTCTCTCTCTCTCTCTCTCTCTCTCTCTCTCTCTCTCTCTCTCTCTCTCTCTCTCTCTCTCTCTCTCTCTCTCTCTCTCTCTCTCTCTCTCTCTCTCTCTCTCTCTCTCTCTCTCGAATCCATGTTTTCCTCTTATTTCTCTCTCACTTTATATTCTGTCCCTCATCTTTTTTTTTAGTCCATGTTCCTCTCTCCTTTCCATCTTCCAATTCTCCTCTCCTCTTTTCTCTCCTCCCCTTCTCCCATGCGTCATCCATCTTTTCCCTTCTCATCCCTTTCCTTTTCCCCTTCCTCTCCTCCTTTCGCTTTTTCATTTAGTTTCCGTTGCATCTTCTTTCCTTCTTTCTTATTTTCTGTCTTTCTCATCTTGTATTCTGTTTATTGATTTTTTCTTGTGTTCTGTTTTTAGCTCTTTTTTGCTCTTGTTTTTTTCTTCTTTCGTCTCAATTTCTTCCTTGTTTTGTATTTTTCCAATAATTTTTTATCCCTCTTTGATGCTCTTCCACTTTTTGTCTCCTCTTCTTTCCTGTATCTCCATTTCATTTCCTGTATTTTCCGCTTGCTCTTCTTAATACACTCCTTTTTTTCTTTGGTGTTCTTTTTCTTTATCTATCTTTCCTATATCTTCAGTTAACTATTTTCCATACAGCTTCGTTTATTAATTCCTTTCCTTTTCCTCTTCCTTTCCATTTCCAGTTTTCTATCTTTCCTACATCTCCAGTTATTCAAATTTCTCTCCCATTCCTCCTTCTTTTTTCCTCTTCAGTTTTCCTCTCCACTTCTACTACTTCTACGTCCTGCTCCTTCTCCTCCTCTTCCTCCTCCGTTTTTCAGTCTCATCAAAATTTCTCTCCTTTTTCGATTCTCATTATCTTTTCTTCTCATTGATGGCTACATTTTTTTCTATTTCTCCCGCCATTTCTTATTCTCCTCACCATTTTTTATTCATTTTTTTTTGGTTCTCTATCATCGTCCTTTTCTTTCTTTTCTTTGTCTAATTTCTTTTTTGTTTCTCTCCTCTTTCAATATTTTTTTTATCTCGAAGAACGGAATTCCTTTTCATAATCTTCTATCCAGAGTTGTATTCATATTCTTTTCTTTTTTTTCTTTCTTTTTCTATCTTTTTTTTCTTTGTTGTCTTCCTGTTTGATTCTATCTTTACCTTTATTTTTTTTCCAAGACTTCTGATCCTTATTTTATATCATTATTTGCCGGGTTTTTTTTAGTATACCTCATTCTCTTTATTTCATTTCTCTACCCAGTCATTCTTTTCTTCTTTGGCTTCTTTCTTTTCTTCCTTCATTTTCATTCGTATTTACATTCCTTTGTCTCTCCTCATGTGTATTATTCACCTAATCTTCTATTTTTCTTTTCTTTATTTTCCTCTTTTCCACGTCTTCTCTATTCTTGTATCTAACTCTCCTTAACCTTATTTTCTTCTCTCAATCCTTTTCATTCTGTTTGTACTTTCATATCTCATTCCACATGTATATTTAATTCTCTATTTTTCATTTTCTTTCATTTTTTGTCACATTTTCCTATTCTTGTCTCTCCCTCTATTCTAACGTTTTTTTTCTCCCTCAATCCTTCTCTTTCCTTTTGTTCTTCCTTTTTTCATTCTTCTCTCACGTGTTCTCCCTCTTTAAACCTTACTAATATTTTTCTCTTCCTCTCTTGCCTCCTCTTCCTTCCTCCTCCTTTTCCTTATCTCGTCTCCATCCTCCTCCTCCTCTTTCCTCTTTTTATTTATTTATTTACTAAGCATGATTACATAAGGTGGTACATGGAATTGGCATCATACAAGTAAAAGTTCCCTCTTCTCCCTATTATTCACCTTATCTTATATTCTCCTTTTATTCGTATTTCCTTTGTCTTTATCACGTTTTCCTTATACTTGTCTCCCCCTCTCTTCCATCTCTATTTTTTCTACGTCAATTCTTCTCTTTCCTTTTCTGCTTCCCTTTTTTTTATTTCTCCTTTCACACATGTCCTCCCTTCTTTATACCTTACTCCTTTTTTTACTTTCTCTCTTGTCTCCTCTTCCTCTTCTTCTTCCTCCTCTTCCCTTTCCTCCTTCTTTCCTCTTCTCCTCCTCCTATTCCCTCTTCCTTCTTCCCTCTTCTTCCTCCTCCTCCTCATCCCTTTCCTCCCCCATGTAAATGAAAGACTCAAGATTCATTCCAGTGTATAGTTTTATCTCGGATTTAAAAGAAGACAAAAGGAGATTTTTTTCCCTCCTCCTCCTCCTCCTCCTCCTCCTACTCTTCTCTCTCTCTCTCTCTCTCTCTCTCTCTCTCTCTCTCTCTCTCTCTCTCTCTCTCTCTCTCTCTCTCTCTCTCTCTCTCTCTCTCTCTCTCTCTCTCTCTCTCTCTCTCTCTCTCTCTCTCTCTCTCTCTCTACTATTTTGCCAGACGGTATGAAAAGTAGGAGAGAGAGAAAGTATGCAGGAATAATGGAGAAGCGTGACAGGTCGACTGATACCTGAATGGGAGGCTGGCGAGACAAAGACAGGGACGGAGAAAGAGAGAGAGAGGGAGAGAAAGGCGCGGGAGGGGGAGGGAGGGAAGGAGAGAACAATACCTGGTGACGCTTTACACAGCAGTCGTCATATTTTCCTCTGCCGGGAGAGGAGGAAAAAAATGATGATGATAAAAATAATAGTAATAGTAATAATAACAACAATAATAATGATAGTAGTAATAGTAGAAGTAAGGGTAGTAGTAGTAGTAGTAGTAGTAGTAATAGTAGTAGTAGTAGTAGTAGTAGTAGTAGAAATAACACTAATAGTTATAAGAACAAATACAACACCAGTTTAATCTTTTTTTTATTTCGTACCAAAAAATATTATTAGTCTTAAAATATCGTTGAAAACCTGGTAATGTGTGTAATATTTTTTGGTGTATATTCATTTATGTGTGTGTATATGTGTGTGTGTGTGTGTGTGTGTGTGTGTGTGTGTGTGTGTGTGTGTGTGTGTGTGATCGCGTTAGTTCGAGGCTCGTGATATCTTCAAGTCTTCTCCAGGCGATCGGGTCTTGCCAGTGCGGGGTGAGAGCAGAACACCCTGGGCATATTACCAAACATTTCGGCGCCCAATCACACACATTCAACAAGGCTCACGTAGGCGTTGTAGACATTTGCATGGGTAGTTTTATGACCCTGGTGGTAGTTTGACGAGGCTTGTTTACCATGAACGTGGAAACACACTCATGGCAATACGATTTATCTCTTGCTCGGCCTTTGAATATATTTGTTGTGAGAATCGAAAGCACCTTGTAAACCTTCGTGACAGCAGTGCAGCTTCATTCATCCAAAGAGGCAACGTTTAGTTTAATATAGGCTTCTTGTGAGGGCCAATCGACCACTCTATATTTGCCCATAAGAAATATATGTGGAAGTCAGTCTTGGCATAGCTTCAACAGGGAACACCGGATATGCCTCCTATGTTTCTCTGAGTCGATAGGTTGATAGGAAGACAAGGGACGGAGTTATACGAGAGAGAGGAGAACAAGAAGGATGCTGTCTAGTTATTATATCCCCTCTCTCTCTCTCTCTTTCTCTTTCTTTCTCATGAACTCCACCAATAAGTCTATAATCCCCCATATCCTCCTCCTTCCATCTCCTACCCCATCCACCACCTCCTCCAACTCCTCTTCCTCCTACCCCACCCGCTCCACCACCTCCTTCCTCCTCCTCCTCCTTCTCGGCTCATTCTTCTCCATAAATATAAGTGTTTTGGGGAGTTCTAAGTCCGGGTAGACTGGCGGCTCGAGGTAATGGCGATTAGCGGCCGCTGATGTGGTGTGGCGATTGTGTGGCGGAGACGTATTGGTGCGGCGTCGGGGCGTCAGGGAACGGCGGGGCTGCTGGCTGGTCTCTTTCTTAGCCCTCACAAACCTCCTCAGCCTCCTCTTGGTTCTGTTTCTACGTTGCTTCTCCTAGTACTAAGCATTTATCCCTTTCCGTCCTCCGCCTCGTTCTCACATTTCGGCTTAGTTCTTTCGTGTTTTTGTCATCTTTTTTTTTCTTGATTATTTTTTTCTTCACCGTTCACGTTTTTCTTCATTCTTCCTGCGTCTGCCTTACCTTTTCCTCTTTGTTCCTTTCTCTTCTGTTCTGCCACCTCTTTCTCCTCCTTTTCCCCCTCTTGTCTCTACCTAATAAAAGTGTTTAAAATGTTTAAAGAATTCAGTGATATTAATGCGGAAGATTACTTTACATTGATCGATCAAATAGAACAAGAAAAATAACAGTTTCAAGATGAGTGGTAAAAGATTCTCGTCATACGAAGCCAAACACTTCTTCAATCGAGTCGTTAATATTTGGAATTCTCTACCCTGTGATGTCGCTGATAGTACAACAGTTACGGCCTTCAAAAATAGATTAAAAGAGTATTTTGAATCCAACCAGCAACTAAGATATTACTCATTGTCGTAATAACGTTAAATCCTTTCGAATACAGGTGTCCTTGTCCGTTTTTATCGCCCGGTTATCGGTAGCAGTAATGGTAATTCTTTCCTATTTCCTACATAATTTCCATGCAGTTTTTCCATGTTGCATGGTTCTTTTCCCTTTCCTGCCAGCTTTGGCTGGAGGGGTGGGGGGGTATGAGGAGCCTTCGCCTTTGCTGTCCTTCAACTTCCACAGTTAGTGTAGCTTGTCACAAACAGCCTCGTAAGGACAGCAGGTCTGCTGTTGTTTGTTGTTTCTTTGTGTTCCTTTGTGTTCCTTTGTGTTCCTGAACTTCTTAACCTCTAACTTAACCTCTTCACGTTGGAAAAGAGACGCCTACGGGGAGATGTGATTCAGGTCTTCAAGTACCTAAAGAACTTGAGTAACGTCGACCACTCCAAGCTCTTTGAGCTACAGACTAACTCAAGAAATAGAAACAACGGCCTGCCCATTCAAGCGAAGCGATGCAACACAGACATTGGTAGGAGTTTCTTCTCTAACCGAGTAATACGCCATTGGAACGACCTCCCTGCTGAAGTAGTAAGTGCAGAAACTACCAACTCCTTCAAAAATCGCATCGACCGTCACTTCGTGAAAACAGGAGGGAACTGAAAATACGCACCGAATGCCTTGAACTGCTCTGCAGGCACCAAGTGACTGTCAGGCAGATCATCACCGCTCTACAGCAGACCACCTCATAATGGGCCAACAAGCTTTCTGTTGCCTGTCATTCCATTTTCCCATGTTTCCATGTTTCCTCCTCCTCCTCCGCTTCTTGACTTTTCTCTGTACTCATTTATTCATCCGTCAATTTCTTCCATGTCCTTCTGTCAATCATATGCTCTCTCTCTCTCTCTCTCTCTCTCTCTCTCTCTCTCTCTCTCTCTCTCTCTCTCTCTCTCTCTCTCTCTCTCTCTCTCTCTCTCTCTCTCTCTCTCTCTCTCTCTCTCTCTCTCTCTCTCTCTCTCTCTCTCTCTCTCTCTCTCTCTCTCTCGGTAATGTTGTTAAAGGGAAGAAATCTTGCTGTCTGTCACGCCTCGTTTTTTTATTTGTTAATAAAATGGTATTGAGAGAGAGAGATAGTGAACATGGACCATGATGCCAAAAACCAAAATAGAATATATCTTCCCTCCTCCTCCTCCTCCACCTCACCTCCCCCTCCCCCTCCTCTTCTTCCTCCTCTTCCTTCTACTCCTTCTCTATCTCTCCCTCTCTCCTTCACCCCTACTATTACTCCTCCTCTTCTTCCTTCCACTTTACATTGTCTCTTTTCACATTCTCTCTCCCTCTCTCCTTTCTCTTCTACTATTTTTCCTCTCTCTCTCTCTCTCTCTCTCTCTCTCTCTCTCTCTCTCTCTCTCTCTCTCTCTCTCTCTCTCTCTCTCTCTCTCTCTCTCTCTCTCTCTCTCTCTCTCTCTCTCTCTCTCTCTCTCTCTCTCTCTCTCTCTTACTTTCTTTTCACGGCTCCTGTCGTTCTATTCCTCTTCTTTCCATTCTAATGCATGAAAAAACTGATAACCATTAATATTGTTGAAGCCAAAAATACGAAAATGAATAAAAAAATCTATGCAACGCCATATTAAACTCACAAATCATTTAATTAATAAAGCTTACTATACATGTTCTTGAGACTGTCTATAGGAAACAATAAATATTAGAGTTTCTCCGTTTTATTTGCTACTGTGCTGGTGTGTGTGTGTGTGTGTGTGTGTGTGTGTGTGTGTGTGTGTGTGTGTGTGTGCCGCCGTTGATTAGCAGAGGAAGTATCGGCCGAGCTGCAACACTCCCTCCGTGATTGGTATTGTACCTGGAGCTGATTGTTGGCCGATTGTTTTAGTTTTTTTGTCCCCCCCACCTCTCTCTCTCTCTCTCTCTCTCTCTCTCTCTCTCTCTCTCTCTCTCTCTCTCTCTCTCTCTCTCTCTCTCTCTCTCTCTCTCTCTCTCTCTCTCTCTCTCTCTCTCTCTCTCTCTCTCTCTCTCTCTCTCTCTCTCTCTCTCTCTCTCTCTCTCTCACACACACACACACACACAGGTACGTAATCAATCACAGTAATCACGAAGCTAATAAATGAGACTTAATTAACATCACCCGAATTTTTGTTAAAGAGAGAAATCACAACATTATCAACCTAGATAAACCTTACACAGAAAATAGACAGGTGGCGAGGGAAAAATATAACAACAACAACAACAGCAACAGCAACAACAGCAACAGTAACAACAACCACATTAAGAATAGGAATAATAACAATAACAACATCTAATTAGCCATTTTTGAGAGAGAGAGATGTATCCTCCCTCACCTGTGGCCAGCAGGTGTGTGTCTGCCACCTGTGTCCCTCAGAACAAGTCATATTGGGTAGCAGGTGTGTGTGTGTGTGTGTGTGTGTGTGTGTGTGTGTGTGTGTGTGTGTGTGTGTGTGTGTGTGTGTTCTATTTTTCTCTCTCTCTCTCTCTCTCTCTCTCTCTCTCTCTCTCTCTCTCTCTCTCTCTCTCTCTCTCTCTCTCTCTCTCTCTCTCTCTCTCTCTCTCTCTCTCTCTCTCTCTCTCTCTCTCTCTCTCTCTCTCTCTCTCTCTCTCTCTCTCTCTCTCTCTCTCTCTCTCTCTCTCTCTCTCTCTCTCTCTCGCCGTTGCAGTAGTTGCCTCACCTGCGCCAGGTATGTGTCTCTCCTCTTTAGGTAACGTTTTACACGCACACTCTCCGGCCACCCTCAAGTACACCTCCACTTTTCGCTACATTCCCTTCCATCCCTTTCCTTCCTCCGTTGTTCCCTTCCTCCCTTGTTCCCTTCCTCCCTTGTTCCCTTCCTCCCCTAAGCTTTTCGTCTCCCCATCATCCCTTCATCCATCTCAAGATCATTCCCTCTCCTCTTTTCTCTCCCTCTCTGTCTCCGTCTCTCTCTCTCTCCCTCTCTGTTTCTCTTTTCCTCTCCCTCACCATCTTCCTTTGCCCCTCTCTTTCTCTCAGTTTATATCCCAGTCGTAACTCTCTCTCTCTCTCTCTCTCTCTCTCTCTCTCTCTCTCTCTCTCTCTCTCTCTCTCTCTCTCTCTCTCTCTCTCTCTCTCTCTCTCTCTCTCTCTCTCTCTCTCTCTCTCTCTCTCTCTCTCTCTCTCTCTCTCTCTCTCTCTCTCTCTCTCTCTCTCTCTCTCTCTCTCTCTCTCTCTCTCTCTCTCTCTCTCTCTCTCTCTCTCTCTATCTATCTATATCTATCTATCTATCTATCTGTCTAGCTATCTATCTGTCTATCTACCTATCTATCTATCTATCTATTTATTTATTTATTTATTTATTTATTTATTTATCTATCTATCTATCTATCTATCTATCTATCTATCTATCTCTATATTTATCTATCTATCTATCTTTCCATCTATCTGTCTATCTATCTATCTATCTTTTCCTTTAGCTATTATTGTCCATTACTTATAAGAGAAGGAAGGCGACGCTTATTAGTATTTCGTGATTGTAAAAAAAAATAAAGAAAATAAGATGCGTGTGTGAATACCTGTTTCACCTGTGATCGACTCATACTCCTGTTTTGTCTGTCTTTATTTGTTTTCAGTGTTGTATCTATATATTGTTTTTTTTCTTTTTTTTCTTTTTCAATCTTCAGAGTATGGGTTTCAATTTTTTTGGGGGGGGGTGTATATATTTTGTTTCTGCAGCCTGTTGTTGTTGTTGTTGTTGTTGTTGTTGTTGTTGTTGCTCCGTATGTTAGCTTTGCTTTATTATTAATGTTATATTGTGTTCTGTTTATTTTATGATTGATTTACGTGATTTTTTTCAATTATGTACATATGTAAGTGGTTATCATTTTTGTTTGTTTCTGTGTGTGTGTGTGTGTGTGTGTGTGTGTGTGTGTGTGTGTGTGTGTGTGTGTGTGTGTGTGTGTGTGTGTGTGTGTGTGTGTGTGTGTGTTTTCTTAATTTCCTCGCTTGTTTAGTTTCTTTATTCCCTGTTTTTCTGAAATTTTCCTCTCCTCCTTTACTTTATTCCTTCCCTCCATTCTTTCCTCCCTTCCCTCCCCTCTCAGCTCTTACTTCCTTCTTGCTCCTCTCTTCCATCCCTTCTCTCTCTCTCTACCGTGCCCATTTCAATCACTTCCATTCCTACCTATCTCGTATCCCTTCTCTCTTTCACTTATCTTTTTCATTTCCATCTGCATTCCTTCTCTCTCTTCTCTCCTTTTTATTTTACTTTTAACGCCTTCCTTTCTCCTATCCATTCTTCAATTTTTCTTTTCTTTCCTTCTCTTTCCCTTCCTTCCTTTACTCATTTTTCTCTTATCCCTTTCTCCCTTCATTCCTATTTTTATTTAGTGACTTCATTTTGTTATTTTTTTCATTTTTTCCTTCATATATTCCTTTTTCCCGTTGTTTTCCTTTCTTTAACATCTCTATTCTCTTTTCCTTCCCACTTTTCTTTTCTCCTTTCTCTTCCCTGTTTTCATTCAGTTCCTTCCCTCAATCATTTGTTAATTATCCCTTCCCCTTTCTGTTTTTCATTACATTCCAGTTCTTCTTTCCTTCCTTTCCTTTCTTATCTCCTTCCTTCCTTCCTTTCCCTTCATCTTTTCCTATCCGTCCGTCCCTCCTTCTTTCCCTTCAATTTTTCCTGCTCTCTCTCCTTTTCTCTCTTTCTTCTCTCATCATTTCCCTCTTCCTTTCCTGTTCGTTCGTCCCTCATTTTTTCCCTTCGTTTTCCTCGCTCATTTTATACTTTTCCTTCTTTCTTTCCTTTTCGCTCGTCCCTCAATCCCTTGCTCTCTCCCCTTCTCTCCTTCTTTCCCTTCTTCCTTTAATGCTCGTCCGTCTCTCTTTCCTCTCTTTCATTTTCCTTACTCTCTCCTCTCCTCTCTTTCCCTCCCTTCCTTTCTCTTTCCTCCTCCTTTTCCTTCTTTCATTTCTGCTCGTTCTCTCCTTCCTTTCCTACATTTTCCTCATTCTTTCTGCTTCTTTTCCTCCTTTCCTCCTTTCCTCTCTTCATTCCTCCTTTGCCTTCTTCCTTTTCTGTGCGTCCGCCTCCCTTCTTTTCAGTTTCCTCCTCCTTTTCTTTCTTTCCTCCTTGCCAGCCCCTCCTTCTTTCCCTTCACTTACTTCGCTCTCTCCCCTTCTCTCCCTCCCTTCCTCTCTCTCTCCCTGGCCTTACTACCTCATTCGCCCATCTTAATGTTGGGTCCTGCCATTGTCGCCTCGCAAGACCCTCTCTTCTTTCCCTTCACAACACGACGCTGGCAACTTGAACAGCTGACTCTATTCTTCTTCCTCCTCCTCCTCCTCTCCCTTCTCCTCCTACTCCTGTCTCTGTTCCTTCTATTTCTCCTTCTGTTCCTCCCTCTGCTCTTCCTTACTTCTCTTTCTGTTACTGTTACTTCTACACCTATTCTTCCTTCTAATTCTTTTCTTTCTCCTCTTTGTGTTCATCCTTCTTCTCTTGTTCCTTCCGTTTCTGTTCCTCCTGTTCCTCCTCCTCCTCCTCCTCTACCTTTCTTCTCTTTCTGTTTCGCCTTTTTTTCTTTTTTTGTGTGCTTCTTTTCCTCTTTGTGTTTCTTTTCTTCTTCCTCTCGATTTTCCTCATATTTCTTTTCTTCTGCCTCCTCCTAACATTCCGATTCCGACTGTCTACCCCATTGTTTTCCTTCTGTTTCTCCTCTTCCTCCTCCTACTACTTCTCTCATCTACCTTCTTCTTCTGTTAATGATTCTTCTTTTCTCTTCGTTTTTTCTCGTTTTCCTGTTATATTCTTGTCTTTTCCTCTCTTCTACTTTTGTTTTTCTTTCCTTTTCCTTCCTTCTTCCCTTTTTTGCCTTCTTTTCATCTCTTCTGATTCTCTTTTTGCTCTGCTCTTTTTTTCTTGTTTTGTTCGTATTTTTCTCTTCTTCTTCTTCTTCTTCTTCTTCTTCTTCTTCTTCTTCTTCTTCTTTTTCTTCTTCGTTTTCCATCCCCTTCACTCTCATGCTATTCTCCGTATTCTTTGTATTAAATTCTATTATTTTACACGTTTTATCAGATTTCCAGCAATTTTCAGCTCCTCATTTTCATTCTCCCTCGCGCCGTCTCTTTCATTTCATTTATTTTTCTCTTCCTGTTCCTTTTATTCGCTTTCTTTTCGTTATTTCCTCATTGTTCTTTTCTCTTCATTTTTCTCGTATTTTCTTCCACTGGTTTTTGCTTTTTATTTCTGGAACGTTTTGAATTTATATTTTGTTATCTGCTAAAAGATCTACTACTACTACTACTACTACTTCTACTGCTACTATTACTATTACTACTACTACTACTATTACTACTACTACCCTGTTACTACTACTACTACTACTACTACTACTACTACTACTACTACAACTACTACTATTACTACTGCTACTACTACTACTACTACAATCTCGTTCCCTTGCATACCTGAATTTTTCCTTGTTCCCCACTCTCACTTTCACTCTCTCTCTCTCTCACTCACTCACACATCGCACTCTAAACATGTAGATTAATTACACTTTTCCTGCGGGGAGAAGATTTAACTCTCTCTCTCTCTCTCTCTCTCTCTCTCTCTCTCTCTCTCTCTCTCTCTCTCTCTCTCTCTCTCTCTCTCTCTCTCTCTCTCTCTCTCTCTCTCTCTCTCTCTCTCTCTCTCTCTCTCTCTCTCTCTCTCTCTCGCTCTCTCTCTCTCTCTCTCTCTCTCTCCCCCCCCCCTTCAGTTTCAACGAGGAAGAGGAAGAGGAGTAGGAAGTTAAAGAGGACGAGAAAAAGAATGAGGAACAGAAAGAAAAAGAAATAGGAAAAAAAATGAGAAATCGAAAAAAAGAGGAGGAAGAAGCAACGGCGGAATAGAAGAGAGAGGAGAAGAAGAGAGTTGGAAGACTGGAAACAAGGGGGAAGGAGTCGGAGGATGAGGAGGAGGTGAAGGAGGAGCAGGGGGGTGAGATGGGAGGAGGAGGCGGAGGAGGAGGAGGAGGGATTCGAGCTTATCTCATTTCGTATACACCGTCCCAATCAGTAGTGAGTAGAGAGAGAGAGAGAGAGAGAGAGAGAGAGAGAGAGAGAGAGAGAGAGAGAGAGAGAGAGATACAGAGAGATAGTTCACAAGTAGGAATGTTCATTTTTTTTAGACAGAGAAAGAAGATAAATTAAGGAAAACTGAGGAATGGCAAAGATAATGATAATGTTGGTGATAATGAGGAGGAGGAGGAGGAGGAGGAGGAGGAGGAAGCTAACACGTAGGATAATGAAGCATGATATAATGAGAAAGAGAGAGATATAATGAAACCAAGGCATTAGCTGAGGTGGGAAGATACTTTTAATCAACATTGTAATTCTCTCTCTCTCTCTCTCTCTCTCTCTCTCTCTCTCTCTCTCTCTCTCTCTCTCTCTCTCTCTCTCTCTCTCTCTCTCTCTCTCTCTCTCTCTCTCTCTCTCTCTCTCTCTCTCTCTCTCTCTCTCCTCTCTCTCTCCTCTCTCTCTCCTCTCCTCCTCCTCTCTCTCTCTCTCTCTCTCTCTCCTCCTCTCTCCTCTTCTCTCCTCATCTCTCTCCATTCTCCTCCTCCTAGTCTCTCTCTCTCTCTCTCTCTCTCTCTCTCATTCTCTCTCTCCTTCTTCTTGTTTTCCTTTTCGTTATTCTGTCTTCGTTTTCCATTTCATCTTCCTCTTATTAATCTTTCTCCTCATTCTTCGCAATTTTCTTTTTTTTCTCCCTCTATCTCTTCCCATTCTTTTTTTAGTTATTCTCTATCCCCACTTTCTTCTTCTCGTGGCTACTTTTCATAATTTTGTTAAGGGAAAAAATAAAAGAAGGAGGAAGAAAAAAGTAAAATATAACGAGAAATATATAAAGTCTTCTTGTTTGGTTGGGTACGCGTAGATGTTGACTCCCTTATCCCATTTTCTTTGTCTTTATATCCTTCCCTGCATCCGTTTTCTTTTGCCTACGTTTTCTTTCTTTGTTTACGCACTTTAATCATATTTTAATTCATTTTCCTCCTTTTCTTCATCCACTTCTCCCATTCTACCATACGAGAGAGAGAGAGAGAGAGAGAGAGAGAGAGAGAGAGATGACCAACAGTTGTGTGAAGCGAGTGACACCAAAGAGGAAGGAAGGGAGAGGGAGGGTGAAATGGCAGAGAGAGGGAAAGAAGAGAACGGTGCGGGAGGAGGAAGGAAAGGGAAGAGAGGAAGAAAGATAGGTGAGAGGGAGGGCAGAAGGGACTGGACGAGGAAAAGGGGAGGTAGATAAAAGGGAGAAAAGGACTGATGGGAGGGAGAAAATGAAGGAAGGGAGATAGGTAGTGGAAGAAGGGAGGAGGGTCATGAAAGGAAGCTGGAAAAGGGAGAGTAGGCAGGTACCGGTAGAAGGATAGGAGACAGACAAAAGGAAGAATAGAAATTGGAGGGAGAAGGAGAGACAAAGGAGAGGAGAGATATAGAAATGAGAGAAGGCAGACATTGGTAGCAAGATAAGAGGTAGAGGAAAAGGGAAGGAAAGGGAGAGAGTGAGGAAGGAAGGCAGGCAAAGGAGAGCTGTGCAAGGGAAGTGTGGAGTAGCAGGAGGGAGAAATGGAGGGAAAGGAGACCGGTATGAGTGAGGGAGGAGGATCAGGAAGAAGGGAGGATGGGCAGACAGTGGTAGCGGAGAGATAGCAGGTAGAGCAAAGGAGGAAAGGAAAAGAGGAGGGAAAGGAGAGGAGAGAGCGTGGAGTAGAGGATGGAGGGTGAGCAAGAAGAGATGGAAGGGGGGAGGCTGGCAGTGGTAGCGGGATATGAACATGGGCCACGCTACATGCTGTAATTGGTATAGCGATGCAGGAGACGAGAGGAGAGGAGGAGGTAGAGGTGGCGGTGGAGGTGGAGGAGGAGAAGGACGAAAAGGCATAGGAGTAGAAGAGGAAAGAGAATAAATTTGGAGAGAGTGAGAAAGTGAAAGACAGTAGATTGAAAGAAGTGGAACATGAAAAAGGAGGTGGAAGGGAAGAGAAGTGGAGGTGGAGGCTTAGAAGGAGAGAGAATAAACGTGGAGAGAAAAGGGAACGGAGTGAAAGGTGTCAAATTGAAAGAAGAACAAGAAGAAGAAGGAAGAGGAAGAAGAAGAGGTAAAGTAGAAAATAACGTGACTATGATAGAATAAAGAAAATAATAAGAAAAAGAATCATATTGAAATAATGAAACCAGAAAGAGAAAGATCAAGGTTTCCGAGTGGCGATAATTTGACAACAGTTCTATTTGAGGGTAAATGGAAAGAGGAACGGGATTCGAACTGTGGACTGACCGTAGAAATGCCGCCACCAGACCTCACATAATTATTCATACCAGCCAGAACGGGAGAGACAGAGAGATACGGGCACGCAACAGACAGGCAGAGAGGCAGAAAGAGAGAGAAAGAGGATGTGTGTGTATCTGTGGTGGGGGAGGGGTTGTGTGTGTGTGTGTGTGTGTGTGTGTGTGTGCTTGTGTGTGTGTGTGTGTGTGTGTGTGTGTGTGTGTGTGTGTGTGTGTGTGTGTGTGTGTGTGTGTGTGTGTGTGTGTGTGTGTGTGTGTGTGTTCAGTCCGTATTGCGTCACACGAGCATGCCGCCTATGATTGCTTTATCGGAATAGTGAATCTTGCAAGGCGGCGCGGGGGCGGGGCGACGGAAGGCTGTCACGACTCTGGGCAAGGTGGGCGGCCAGGTGACAGCAACGGGACAGAGGTACATATAGCCTTGGAAAATGAAGAAAATAAAGAAAAGGGCTGTGTCGATCAAGGAAGGAATTTTTTAGAACTCCTCCTCCTCCTCCTTCTTCTTCTTGTTCCTCTTTCAATCTGCTATCTTTCACTTTCTCTCTCTCCGAATTTTTTTCTCTTTCTTTTCTACGCCTATCCCTTTTCGTCCTTTTCTTCCTCCTCCTCCTCCTCCTCCTCCTCCTCCTCCTCCTCCTCTTCCTCCTCCTCCAGCTCCGCCTTTGCTGTCCTTCATCTTCCACCTTTGAGTAGATAGTTAGTGTAGCTTGTCACAAACAGCCTCGTAAGGACCATCAGAGCTGCTGTTGTTTGTTCTTCCTTTGTGTTTTTTTTATGTTCCTCCTTCAGTGTAGATACTAAAGATATAAAGCAAAAAAAAGATTGCGTTTCCAACTATCAACTAAATACATGACAATAAAAAGGAATTCCATAAAGGTTTTGAATATTATCTTGTTGCGTTTCATAATTCTCCTTTCCATTTTGCAGTTGGCTTGCTACACCTTCAACGTTATCAAGAGGAACGTATCACACCGCGCCGCCACAACCAAGACGTCACACGCCAGGTAAGTTTTCATGGAACTTATTCCGTTCTCTTGTTGAATGTTTATATTATTTTTTCTATTTCACTTTTCTTTCGTTCTCCTCTAAACGCTTTCATTTTCTTTGCATTTCACCCTTTTTTTGTTGTTGTTGTTTTACTGTGAAAAGAAATGACGACACCCAAGCACTATGTAAACTTATATTGCCTTGTACGTAAATAGTGATCCTGTGTTGCTATGTTCCTGAAGTGATATATATATTTTTTTTCTGTCCATGTGGATAATAACAAAAATCAGTCCATCAGTGGCTATACCTACGTGACTGTGAATCTTTTGTATTCCATTGTCAGTATATATGTATGACACGTGTACAAAGTGGCGAGATTATTCTCCAACAAAAGCATATCGGTGACAAAACATGTGACTGTGTATATAAATCTTGGTAAGGTTAGCCACGTGTGTCGCAAGTGATTATAAGCCCGATCCAACTTCCTATGGCCCTACAAACACGTGTATAGGGACGGGTATAGGTCATTCCGCATCGAGCACCGGTCAGCAGCAGAGAACGGGAGGCGAGGGGAGTAATGTGTGCGGTGTGGCGGCGTGCAAACAATTACAATTATATACAATTAGAGGGCGGGATTTGTGGGGTAATAGGTAGAATTAATATTGGTTTTTGGGAATGAATAGTAATTAGTCGGAAATAGGAGGGAGCGATACGTTACATTTATATATCAGCGAATGCCACCACGCTAGTACGAACACCTCCCCTCACTCATGTTACCTCCACTCACGTCATTTCACCTCATGTCAGATCATCTCATTCACCGTACCTCTCATACCTGGGTTAGCCTCACTTGATGGCTCACTTCACCCTACCTTATCTCACTTCACTTCCTTTCCCTTACTTCACCTCAATGTCATATCAACGTATTCACCTGATTTCCCGTACCTCCCTAAACCTTACCTGAGAGTTCACTTCACTTTGCCTTATCTCACCTTACTTCATTCCCCTCACTCATGTTACCTCCCCTTCCCTCACCTCATGTCATGTCACCTCATACACCTGCCACATCCCTTACCTGGTTTAACCTCACCTGAGAGTTCACTTCACCTTGCCTTACCTCACGTCACCTCACATTTCCTCCCCCCTTGTTATATC
Organism: Eriocheir sinensis; assembly: GCF_024679095.1. Lineage (NCBI taxonomy): Eukaryota > Metazoa > Arthropoda > Malacostraca > Decapoda > Varunidae > Eriocheir > Eriocheir sinensis. Next base: position 9,231,303 of record NC_066548.1, read on the forward strand.
ACCTCATTCACCTGCCTTTCCTTACCTGGTTTAACCTCACCTGAGAGTTCATTTCACCTGGTCCTATCTCACCTCACTTACCTCCCCTCCAATTAAGCTAATATCACTTTCACTCCCTTCTCTCTCTCACTGCTCATGTCACCTCACTTTCCTACCCCTCCTTTTATCCAGCTTTCCCTCATATCAGCTTCTCATCGCAGCTCACCTCAAATTAAATTAAATCCTTTCTTCTGGTCTCACCTCACTTAACTTCCTCTCTTGTAACCTCCATCTCACTTCCCTTACCTTACCTCACACTCTTCCTCTCTCTTATCCTCCTCCTCTTTTCCTTTCCTCTCCTGTGTGTGTGTGTGTGTGTGTGTGTGTGTGTGTGTGTGTGTGTGTGTGTGTGTGTGTGTGTGTGTGTGTGTGTGTGTGTGTGTTTGGTTCTTATATACGACTGTTTGTTTGTGTGTACGTGTGTTTTTTGTATTGATGAATTATACTTTTTTTCTGTCAAATATCGGATTTTTTTACTTATATATTTTTCCTTATTTGTTGTATATTCTTAACTTTTTTTCCCTTGTATCACCTTATTTCCTCTCATCTTATCTTACCTAACCACCCCCTCCCTTTCTCTAACCATCCTTACCTTACCGTACACTCCATTCCCCTCTTTCCACTCACCTCACACTCCTTTCAAACTCTCCTCTCCCTTTCCCTCCTCTCGTATCATAACAACACCATCTAACCTCTCTTGCCTTCCCACCCCTTACCACACACACTACCTCCCCTCCCCTCTCCCCTCCCTTCCCCTCTCCTCGTATCACCTCACCTCAACTCACCTCACTTTTTGGGGTCCTCCTTGTATGCAAATTTGCCATCTTTCGAGGAGGTCCGGCGAGGGCAAGTTCTTAAGCAATAGTTACCCTGGTTAGTGCCCGCTCGAGAAGACCCCCACCGACCCCCCCCTTCTACCCCCTGCCCCCTTCCTCCTCCCCCCGCCCCCCTGCCGAGTGTGTGGTATCCAGGGGACGGCAGGGTAGGTAAAGAGTAGGGGACTTTTTCTTTTTACTTTTTTTTCCTGTTTTTGGTGCGTGTTTCCTCAAGGGAGTTTTGGGTACGGAAGGACGAGGTTGACGGGGAGTTGTTTTTGTATGTGTTTTTATATTGTTTTTTTTATTATTATTTATAGATCGTAATGGGTATGTGTTTGTGAGGGGGATGTTGTATTTGTGTGTGTGTGTGTGTGTGTGTGTGTGTGTGTGTGTGTGTGTGTGTGTGTGTGTGTGTGTGTGTGTGTGTGTGTGTGTGTGTGTTTGTCTGTCGCATTTCTTTTTATGTGTGTATTTTCTGCCCTTTAGCTGCCTCCTTTACTCTGTTTATTATTATTATTTATAGATCGTTATAAGTATATGTTGTGTGTGTGTGTGAGTGGGATGTGTATGTGTGTGTGTGTGTGTGTGTGTGTGTGTGTGTGTGTGTTTGTCATTGTGCCCGTCTTATACGCTTTTTATGTAAGTATTATTTGCCCTTAGTAAACTCTCTCCTTTACTCTAAAAAAAAAAGTTAAGAATAGGCAACAATTAAGGAAAAAATATAATAAGTGAAAAAAAATCCGGTTAGCCAGAAAAAAAAGTATAATTAATCAACACAGAAAAAACACATATACACAAACAAACAGTCGTATATAAGAACCAAACACACACACACACACACACACACACACACACACACAGATAGACAGAAAACACAACATCACAACCCCTTTCTAAACACTCCTCCTCCTCCTCCTCCTCCTCCTCCTCTTCCTCCTCTGCCCCCTCAGGAACGTACCGAAATTCCCTCCGAGTCAAAAACAACTCCTGCCCCTCCCCCCCTCCTTCTCCTCCTCCCTCTCCTTCTCCTTCCCCTCCCCCCACCCTCCCTCCCCTTAGAGGATCTTGCTGTAAGTGGGATTAAGCTCATTCCGGGCCGCCCCATCCCTCTTGCGTCCTGCTGTCCCGGGGAGGGGGAGGAGGAGGAGGAGGGGGAGGGGGAGGAGGAGGAGGAGGAGGCTGGGGGATGGGAAAGGAAAGAGATGGAAGAGGAAAGAATAAAAGTGTAGAGGGGAAATAAGAAATGAAGAGAGGGAGGAAGAAATAGGTAAGGAAAATATGGAAGGAGAGACGGAAGAGGAGGAAGGGAATGGAAGGAAAAAGAGAAGGAGGGAATTAAGGAAACAGAAAAAGGATAGTAAAGAAATTAATTGAAAGTATAGAGAAGAAAGAAAAGAAAGAAGGAAACAAAGAAAATAGAGAAAGAGAAAAATAGGAAAAGTAGGAATGGGTACAAGGATAGGAATAGAAATGAAAAGGTAAAAAAAATGAAAATTAAAGAAAAAGTAGAGGTAAAAAAAGAATGAAAAGAAAGAAAAAGTAAAGAAAATAGGAAGAAAGAAGTTAGGAAGGACAAGAAAAAGTAGAGAGGTAGAAAAGTAAAGAGAGGAAAGGAAATTGAAAAGAATGGAAAGTCCGAATAAGAAAGAAGAAAGAAGGAAGCAAAGAAAATAGAAAGCAAGAGGAGAGTAAGAAGGACAAGAAAGAGTGGAGGTGTGGAAATAGCAGGTAGAAGAAAGGGAAGAAGAAGGAAGAAAGGAGAAAGGAAGCAAACACAGGGAAGGAAGATGGTTGGAAAAGTAAGAAGGAAACAAAAAGAGAAAAAGGAAAGAAGGGAAAACAAGGAGTAAGGGGGTAGAGGAAAAAGAGGAGGAAAGTTAAGAATGGAGGAAGCAAAAATAAGGGCAGGGAAGGTAAGAAGGAGTAAAGAAATAGGAATGAATAGGTAAATAAAGAGGAGAAGAAGGAGGAAGAAAAAAGGAAGGAAATAAAATAAAAGGGAAGGCAGGAAAGTGTAGAGGGGTAGTAACAAGAGGTAGAGGAACAAGAGGTAGAGGAAGAGGAAGAGGAAAAGAAAAAGGATGCAGAGGGAGAGGAGGGAGGCAGCAAGGGGTGGGGGTCCTCTGAGGCTGGATTACGCTTGCCTCGCCCCGCCATTCTGACTTCTTGAATCTCCGTTGAAATGGGATTGGAGCGCCGGCTGTGGCCTGTCCTCGGGGCCCGGGGTCTGGCTAAGGGTGTCTAAGGCGTCTTAGTGTCAGGGAGGGCGTGGTGGGGGCGGGGGAGGAGAGAGAGAGGAAGAGCAGAAGGAAGGAAAAAAAGAGGTACAGGAGGAAGAGCAGAAACAGCAACAAGGAGAAGGAAAGAGAGAGATGAGGAGGAGCAGAAGGAAAAAGGAGGAGGGGGAAGGAAGAAGAAAGGAAACAGGAGTAAGAGGAGGAGTAACAAGGAGGAGGACTAGCAGAATTGGAAAAGGAGTAAGAGGAGAAGGAGGAGGAGGTGGAGGAAAGGCAGGAGAAGAGAAAAGAAGCGGGACAGGTAAAAGGAGAAGGAAGGGGAGAGAGGATGAGCAGGAGAAAGAAAAATAAAAGGTAGTGGAGTAATAGCAGGAGCAACAAGGAGGAGGAAGGAGGGAGAGAGGAAGGAGCGGGAGAGGGAAGAAGCAGAACATGAGAAAGAGGAAGAGGGGGAATGTTAGGATGAACAGAGGGAAAATGAAGAGAACAGGAACAACAAAAAAAGAGGAGACGAAGGGCAGAAAAAAATAATAGAAGCGAAACAATAAAAAGGGCAGAAGGAGCAGCAAAAAAAGAGAAGGACGAGGAGATAGAGGAAGAGCAGGAGGAGGAAGAAGAAGCAGAAGAGGAGTAGGAGAAGAAAGAGGGGAAGAAAAAACAGCAAAAGAGAGGAGGAGGTGGAAGGGGAGGAAGAGAAGGAGAAAATAAAAGAGGAACAGGAGAAAGAGAAGGAACAGCAGAAACAAAAGCAGGTAAAAGGAGAAGAAAAAGGGGAAGAAAAGTAGAATAAGCAAGAAGACGAAGAAGAAGAAGGAGAAAAAAAAGGAAAAAAAAAATAAAAAAAATAAAAGAGGAAAAAAGGGGAGCTTGTTTGGATAGTCAAGGAGAGTGTGTTGTGTTAGACGGTAAAGGTAATAGCCCAGGTGTGTGTGTGCGTGTGCGTGTGTGTGTGTGTGTGTGTGTGTGTGTGTGTGTGTGTGTGTGTGTGTGTGTGTGTGTACAGACGGGCCACAGCTCTGTGTTTTAGCCGGGAAGCAATTAGGCATCTGAGAAAAATCCACGTCTCCAGTGTTTTTCCTGCGCAAGTTACCATATTGGGCCGTCAGGGGGGGGGGTGAAGAAAGAGGAGGAGGAGGAGGAGGAGGTGGTGGTGGTGGTAGAAAAGAGGAAGAAGAAGGTGGAGAAGAAGAAGAAGAAAAAGAAGAAGAAGAAGAAGAAGAAGAAGAAGAAGAAGAAGAGGAAGAAGAAGAAGAAGAAGAAGAAGAAGAAGAAAATGAAAAAGAAAAGGAAGAAGAAAAAGAAAAAAAAAAGAAGAACAAGAACAAGAACAAGAACAAGAAAAAGAAATAGAAAAAGAAAAGGAAGAAGAAGAGAAGAAGTAGAAGAAGAAGAAGAAGAAGAAGAAGAAGAAAAAGAAGTAGTAGAAGAAGCAAACAAGGAGAATAAAAAAAAACACCAAAAACGGTTGTGAAGGCAGAAAAGAACAAGAGAGAAAAGACGGAAAAGAAATAGGAGCCGTAAAAATAATGACGAAGAGCAACAATAATAAAACTACAATATTATAAAGTAGAAAAGAGGACATGAAGAAGAAGAAGAAGAAAAAGAAGAACAAGAACAAAAAGAAAAAAAGATGAGGAGGAGGATGAAGTTGATGAAAAAACGCTTAAATAATAAAGAAATGTGACTTGGAAACAACCTCAAACATAGCTAGAGAGAGAGAGAGAGAGAGAGAGAGAGAAAGGAGTATCGATTTATCCATTCAACGTTCTATTATTTTGTTGTGGTATGCCTTGCTATTCTCTCTCTCTCTCTCTCTCTCTCTCTCTCTCTCTCTCTCTCTCTCTCTCTCTCTCTCTCTCTCTCTCTCTCTCTCTCTCTCTCTCTCTTTTCCCCCCACAAGGTAATAAATAGCGTGTAAAAATTTCCACCAGGTGAGAGGCACTTAATTAAACCCAGTCTGAAGTGGCGCAGGTGAATTGGTTGACTACCGCAAAGGAGGAGGAGGAGGAGGAGGAGGGGTAGGAGGAAGGGGGTGGTAGGGGGTTAATGATCCTTCTTCTTCTTCGTTCCACTCCCTCATCTCTCTCTTCTATCTTCTCACTTTCACTCTCTGTACCTCCCCTCTTTCCCCCTTTTTCTCTCTCTCCTTCCTCCTCTTTCCTTCCCCGGCATCTGTAACGTAACAAAAGAATCTCTTGTCATGAAAGAAAGGGTTGGGAGGAGGAGGAGGAGGAGGTGGTGGTGGTGGTGGTGGTGAAGGAAAGAGAAACTATTTAGAATCCAGAGATATTGAGAGAGAGAGAGAGAGAGAGAGAGAGAGAGAGAGAGAGAGAGAGAGAGAGAATGAAAAAAGTTGCGCCTGGAAGTGGAGGAGTAGGGAAGGGAAGGGAAGGGAAGTGACGTGAGTGAATGAGGAGGATAATGGAACGTGGAGATGAAAGACATGATGAATACGGACGGAAGAGAATAGATGAGGCATACCACTGCTGATGAGGGAGGGAGGGAGTGAGCGAGTGAAGTGAAAAAGAAACATACCAACTGGTCCGGTCGTCTGTATGATTTTTAATTCGTTGAACGTGAAAGAGAGAGAGAGAGAGAGAGAGAGAGAGAGAGAGAGAGAGAGAGAGAGAGAGAGAGAGAGAGAGAGAGAGAGAGAGAGAGAGAGAGAGAGAGAGAGAGAGAGAGAGAGAGAGAGAGAGAGAGAGAGAGAGAGAGAGAGAGAGAGAGAGAGAGGTCCTACACATAAGCAGATTGAATAAAGAATCCCTCGTTGGTTGATACTGAAATGTTTACGAAGAAATTAAACGACTAGATTAGATTCAAACTAAGATGACTGGAAGTTAAAATAGTTGATTAAGAATTATCCGAGTCAAGTGTGAAAGGTAAGATTCATGGCAAGTCGCGGTCGTTAAAAGTGTCAAAACCAAATGTAAAAAGAAGAGAGAATGTTATTAAGTTAAAGGATTACTGGCAGACAGGGATTAATGAAAGTGAAGAGAAATTATTAAATGAGATAGCCGTGTCTAGTGTAGAATATTAGTCATGGTAATTCATAGATAGTTAAAGCGTCAAAAACAAAGAATTAAATGTCTGAATATTGAGATGGAAGATGAATGAAATATATGCTATCGTATAATTGAGTATAAAGAAGATTGGTAAAGGAGATGGTAAAATAAAAGTTGGTATAGGGAAGATGATAAAAAAGACAAGATAAGAGACAGGACAGTTAGGTACGGAAATGCAAGAATGTAGGAAGCGTATTAGACTAGAGAATCCTCACACCCAGGTAAAGAAAATATTGAGAATGAAATGGAAATGATACATGAGATAGTTAGGCACAGAGGAGATTGATGGAATTAAAGAAGGAAAGGTAAAAGACAGGATGTGAAGGTACTAAAACGTATGAGACTCTAGAAAACGCTTGAAAACTGAGGTGAACGAAGTGAAGGGAGAAAATGTAGTTGGTGGAGCAAGATTGAGGGAGATCGGAAGGGTGGCAGGGGGGAGGGACGGGCCGGGTCATGTGTCCCAGGAAGAATAGAGGGATTAACGTAAGAGGGAGGGATAAAGGAAAGGAGATGGAGAGAGAGTATTAAGGACAAATGAAACAATACGAAGAGAGTAATTACAAGAAAATAAGAAAATAATATGAAAACGAAGGAAAATGCAAAGTTTGAAAAAGAGGAAGACGAAAAAGGAGACGAAGAAGAAGACGAAAAGAAGAAGAAGGAGAAGGAGAAGGAGAAGGAGAAGAAGAAGAAGAAGAAGAAGAAGAAGAAGAAGAAGAAGAAGAAGAAGAGGAAAAAGAAGAAGACGAAGAAGAAGACGAAAAAGAAGACGAAGAAGAAGACGAAAAGAAGAAGAAGGAGAAGGAGAAGGAGAAGGAGAAGAAGAAGAAGAAGAAGAAGAAGAAGAAGAAGAAGAAGAAGAAGAAGAAGAAGAAGAAGAAGAAGAAGAAGAAGAAGAAGAAGAAGAAGAAGAAGAAGAAGAAAAAGAAGAAGAGGAAGAAGAGGAAGAAGAAGAAGAAGAAGAAGAAGACGAAGAAGAAGAAGAAGAAGAAGAGAGAGAGAGAGAGAGAGAGAGAGAGAGAGAGAGAGAGAGAGAGAGAGAGAGAGAGAGAGAGAGAGAGAGAGAGAGAGAGAGAGTTAAAAAAAGTCACATATATCATTTTCCCTCAAACTTTTTTCCAGAATGCCGGTTAAAGAAGAGATGAGATTACGTATGTACTCTAAAAGGGACTGAAATATTTGCAGTCTCTGATATGTGTGATGTTAGTGATCGTTTCAGTGTTTACTTTTACCAATAACCCTGTCCGCTGCGATAGGCATGGATTTGGCTTTCACTGGTAGCCTGGTAACATAGTCCCAGGTCTTTTTCTGCCTCTGTGGCGGATAGTGGAGTGTTTCCCATGTGGTATCAATATGTTGAATATCTCCTCCCAAGGTGCATGACTTTACATTTTCTTCATTGAATTGTAGCAGCCACTTACTGTTCCATTTCTGTGCCTTGGTGATGTCTTCTTGTTGGAAATCCGCAGTCAAGGGGTTAAATGAAAACAATGCGAGATTAGTTTAAAAAGAATAAGTAAAAGAGAGACTTACTTTTCATTTTTTTACTAGTTATTTTTATTTAATCTTTACTTCTTTAATTTTGGTATTGTACATCTGCAATCTCACTATTGTATCATTTTGCTATTTTTATGAATTTTTACGAGACATTTTCTTTGGCGTTCTATTACTTTTTCTTGATATTATTCTTAAACTATCTTTTTTTTAGAGAGAGAGAGAGAGAGAGAGAGAGAGAGAGAGAGAGAGAGAGAGAGAGAGAGAGAGAGAGAGAGAGAGAGAGAGAGAGAGAGAGAGAGAGAGAGAGAGAGAGAGAGAGAGAGAGAGAGAGAGAGAGAGAGAGAGAGAGAGAGAGAGAAACCGAAAAAATGAAAGCCAGAAAGACAGATGGAGAGACAGACAGACAGACAGACAGAAAGAAACCTGTCATTGTGCACCGAGACCATCGAGGAACAGTCTCATTCTCGTGTTGTCATTCATTTGGAAAAGTAGACTGAATGCTGAACAATGTGTGTGTGTGTGTGTGTGTGTGTGTGTGTGTGTGTGTGTGTGTGTGTGTGTGTGTGTGTGTGTGTGTATCGCTAACAAAAAAAGAGAAAATCCTCCTAAGATATACAACAGAGCAGAGAAAGGACAAAGATAGACAAAGAAAGATTACAAAGAAGAGAAAGAGGGGAAATGTAGTTAAGAAGGGAGAGAAAGGAGAAAAAACGAAGGCAAAAGTTGTTCAGAAAGTAGAGAAAGGGAGGAAAAGAGAGGGAAAGACCAGGGCCAGACAAGGAAAAAACACACTACATGGAAGAAGAAGAAGGGATAGAAAAGGAGAAAATGAAAGGAGATAAAGGAGAAAAGAGAGGGAAAAAAACAGCTAAGAAAGGAGAGGAATGGGGAAAAAGAGGGGAGGGGAGCTAAGTAAGGAGAGGAAGGAGGAAAAAAAAGGCTGAAGAAGTTAAAAAGGGAGAGAAAAGGAAGAAAAGAAAGGGAAAGAGAAAAGGTACACAGGGTGGCTTAGGTCATCCAGTGCTCTCCCCACTTTGCCTCTTCCCCATTTCTCTTCCCCTTCAGCCCCATCCTTCCCCATTATCCCTCCTCTTCCCCGCCCCTCCTTCGCGAGCCTCAGATATCTGCTTAATTAACAAAGTTAGCCCCTAGCCTATCCCTGGTACCGGAGGCGGCGGAGGAGGAGGAGGAGGCGGAGGACGAAGAGGAGGAGGAGAAGGAGGAGGAGGTATAAGAAGGAGAAAATAAAGTAGGAAATGGAGAAGGAGGAATAGGAGAAAAGAAGATGAAAATGAAGAAGAAGAAGAAGGAGGAAGGAGAAGAAGAAGAAGAAGAAGGAGAAGGAGAAGAAGAAGAAGACGAAGAAGAAGAAGAAGAAGAAGAAGAAAAGAAAAACATGATATTAAAGAGAATGATTAACACGAGGGGAAGAGGAAGAATAGGAGGAAGAGGAAGAAGGAAAATAGACTGTTAGAAGATGAAAAAGAGGAGATAAAATGAGGAATAAATGAAGATCAGAAAGAAAAAAAGTGAGATTAAAAAAACTAAGGGAGGAAACAAAACACGTAACACTAAACAAAAGAAATGCAAAACGAACAAAGAAAAATGAACCTAAACAAAAAAAACGAAATATATAGAAATTGCAGAAAAAATCCTCGGACATCAGAAATCATGGAAAAAATATGAAAGTAATGGAAAAAAAATCACCATGAGACTTACAAAAAACAATAAAGAAAACAAACCAGACCTCAACACCTCTCCGTCACCAAGACAAGGACGCACAAACAAACAAGACAACAAACAAAGAGGAAAACGAAGGAAAACAGGAGGCCAGGGCAAGTCAAATAAAGAAGACAAACGGAGAATAAAAGGAGAGTAAAACCTCGAAAAGGGAGAGAAAGGGAAGGAGGTAAACTGTCCTTTGAGGGAGGGGAAAGAGAGGAGGGAAGAGGAAGTCAGTGAATTAGGGGAGAAGGGAAGAAGGGGAGGAGAGGAGGAGAGAGGAGGAAGCAGAACACGAGGATCATATGGAGGAGGAGGAGGAAGAAGAGGATGGGAAGGGAGAGATAGAGGAAGAGGAATGAGATGAAAAAGAGAAGAAAACAAAGACTGAGAAAGAAATAATAAAAGAAGTCATAGTAGAAGAAGAAAGAGACGACGAAAAAGATAAAGGGAATGAAGGAAGAAAACGAAAAACAATGAAAAAGGAAAAGCAGGAGAAAGCAGTGAAGAAAACGAAGACAAAGTAAAGAAGAAAAAAGACAAATAACAAAAAGAAGGATCGAAGGAAAGAAGGAAGAAAACGAAGGAAAGAAAGAAGGAAAAGCAGGAGGAATCATAAAAGTAAAGAAGGAAAATAGAAGGAAGAGAACAAAGGAAAGGATGAAGGAGAGGAGGAGAAATCAGAGGAGTAAATAAAAAAAAGAGAAAACCGAAGATGACAAAGACAACATCGAAGAGAAAGACAGAAAGAAAGAAAAGAAAAAGGAGGAGAAACAGGAGGAATAAGAGGAATAAAAAACGAAAACCAAGACAAAGAAAATTTATTGTAAAAGTAAAAACGAGAAGGAGAAAGATAGGAAGATGGAAGGAACTGAACGAAAGAATGGAGGAGAAGGAAGAGGAGGAGAGGAATTGAATGAAGGAAAGGAGGGAGGAGGAGGAGGAGGAGGAGGAGGAGAGGGATTGAACTGGTAGAAACAAGTGTGATCAATTACGCTTTGTCTGCCTCCCAAGATCGGCCCTCACGAATTAGGTTGAGCCCCACCTTAGCGGATTACCTCACCTGGCCACGCTCTCTCTCTCTCTCTCTCTCTCATATGTTTTTTATTACAATTACTTTATTTTCTTGGTGTTTTTATTGTTTCTTGCTTATTTACGTTGATTGTCATATGTAACAAAAAAAAACAAAAAAAAGCTTAAAAGAAGGAAAAATGATTGAAAAAATGAAGTCTTAGGTATTTAGTATCCCTATTTTACTACTACTGCTGCTGCTGCTACTACTACTACTACTACTACTACTACTAATAATAATAATAATAATAATAGTAATAATAATAATAATAATAAAAATAATAATACAACTACGACTACTTCTACTGTAACTTCTTCTACTGCTACCATTGCCGCTATCACCATCACCACTACAACCACCACCACCACCACCACTGCTACTACTACTACTACTACTACTACTACTATTACTACTACTACTACTACTACTACTACCATTACTAGTACTCTTAATCCAATCAGTGTAAAGTTTTTTTCCTAAACATTAACAAAACTCCCATTACCAACTCGTCCACATTAAAACCAAGCTCAAAACTGATAAAAAACAAACAAACTGAAGAGAGAAAAAAAACATCAGGAGCCTACCTAACGTTTTTATTTTAGATGCAAGGGCGTAGGAGCGAAGAGTATTAATTAAAAAAAGGAAAGTAAATAAACCTGTAGTAAATAAGCTTGTAACTGCTTGACATTATAGTGAAGCGTCGACTGAAATGGATACAAGCTATACTGTTGTTGTTGTTTTTCTTTCCTTTCCTATACATGTTTTTTTTTCGGAAAGTGTGGAAAAAACTCTTACACGTTACTACTTTCTTTCTTTCCTCTTTCTTTCTTTTTCTCTTTCATTCATTCTTTCTTTCTGTCTGTCTTTTCTTTCCTGATGACTCTTCGGTTCTTTGTCTGTATGTCTGTGAATGTCTGTTTTCTTGTATGTTTGTCTCTCTTTCTGCGTCTGTTGTCCTTCTATATGTCTGTCTGTCCGTCTTTTATCTTTCCCTATAGATTTTTTTTTGCTCTTTTTTCGTGTATCATTTCAGAAGTGTACAAAAAAATCTCGCGCTCACTCCTCCTTTCCCTTCCTTTATACGTTTTTTTTTCTATTACTTTTTTTCACGTAGCACTATTTTTTTCGTCCCTATATATATTTTTTCCACTTAGCATTTCGGAACGTGTAAAAAAAACCTCTCCCACTCATTCCTTCTTTCCCTCCCTCCCGCCCGGTATTTGTAGGTCCGCGTGTCGGAGCGGATCAGATTAGGAGAGACTGGCTCGTTCGCAGATGGATTATTATTTTTTTCACAGCTTTTTCATTCTATATTCAGAGGGAGAGAGTGTGTGTGTGTGAGAGAGTGTGAGAGAGAGGGAGTGAGGGAGAGAGTGGGTGAGGGAGAGAGGGAGTGAGAGAGAGAGGGAATGAGAGGGAGTGACAGTGGGAGTGAGGCAGGGAGAGAGGGAGAGAAAGTGGGAGTGTGAGGGTGAAAAAGAGAGGGAGAGAGGGAGAAAGGGAGAGAGGGAGAGAGGGAGCGAGAGAGAGAGAGAGAGAGAGAGAGAGAGAGAGAGAGAGAGAGAGAGAGAGAGAGAGAATATAAACGTGTCCGGGAGGGAGTGGAGTATTTCGGAACATTTTTATGCTTTTTTTTTTTGCCTCTCTTTCATTCTTTCTTTCTTTCTTTTTGTATGTCTTTCTGTCTGGTTTCTCGTCTGACCATCTGTATCGTTGTCTGTTTGCTTCTTTGTCTGTCTGTCTTTCTTTTTTTCATACTTACTTTCTCTTTCTTCCATTCTCTCTCTCTCTCTCTCTCTCTCTCTCTCTCTCTCTCTCTCTCTCTCTCTCTCTCTCTCTCTCTCTTCTCTTTCCCCTTCTCCCCCGGCCCAGACGTAATGGTTGCTTTCTCTAATCAAATCTAACTCCAAAAGGCTGCGTCCTCTCTTAAACCATCGCTCAGTAGTTTAGTTCTGTTTTTTCTCTATCTTTAAATCTCTGCTGTATATGTTCGTGGGTCGGGGTTGAACGGTTGAAGGGAGGGAAAGGGGGTGTCTTTAAATGGGAACACTCGGACATTACTTCTCGCTTAAGTGTATATTGATTATGGAGTGGCGGATGGGAAAGAGGGATGGGTGTAATGATGGAGTGTAGCGTGAATGGGGTGTGGTTGTAGATGTTGTGTAATGTATGGAATGGAAAGTGTAGGAAGGTGAGGCGTTGTATGGTAGGATGGGAGGAGTCATAGAAAGGGTGTGTAAGGGTTTGGAATGTGAGGTAATGCAGGAGAGTGAAAGTAATGGAGGCTTAACTTTTAGGGTGTGAAGAGATATCATGAGAGTATCTAGTTATATCCGCATGTCTATCCTACCTACTTATCAATTTATCTATCAATTTATATCAATCTATTATGTGTATGTTTATCCTCCTATTTATCTAGCTATAAATTTACATGTCGTTGTGCGTGTGCGTGCGTGTGTGTATGTGTGTGTGTGTGTGTGTGTGTGTGTGTGTGTGTGTGTGTGTGTGTGTGTGTGTGTGTGTGTGTGTGTGTGTGTGTGTGTGTGTGTGTGTGTGTGTGTGTGTGTGTGTGTGTGTGTGTGTGTGTGTTGACGAGGGCGTGGCGTTGCGTGGCGTGGCTTGGCTTGTTGTGGACTGATGTGAGGGTGTGGTGCTCTGTGGGTTATGGAGGTGAGGGGGAACGGGGGAGATGCAAGACATGTATCATGGGAAGGGAGGGTGGAGGGTGTATGTGTATTAACCTCTTGTGTACACTGTACGCTGTACAGTGTTGAAACCTTCACGACTGTGTCTGCTATAAGAATCTGTCACGGTTTTGGCTCATCGCTTTGGGTTGTCATCGTCTTTCATTGTTCTTTTTTCATTAACTTGTTTAATTGTTGGTTTCTCTTTTTCCACTAGGTGCTATTTTTTTGTTATAGTGTAGATAAATTAAGCATTTAAAATCGTTAAAGAGTAATGAGTACATCAAATAGAATAACGTTTTTTTTAGTAGCATTATTTTTTTCAGCTACATTACTAAAGATATGAAGCTTTTAGTAATTTTTTCATCAATAATGTTTTCATAATACGACCTCAGTTTCTCCATCCTGTGCGTCAGATAAATGTTTTGAATATTTCTTTTAAACACGTCGTAAACAGTTTTGGCGGTATGGTATTGTCCTGTACAACTCCTCTTTTATTAGAACTTAAACGATACCCATATGAAGCCATTGTTCCATCCTTGTATATGGCTAAGATTGTGTTTAGTATCGCTAAACTTTCACTCAGTCGCAGTCCTTCTCGTAGTCAACAAATGATAAGCAATGGTGTTTTATATGCCTATTTGTTTTTTCTCATTACCTATCCTACTTTTTTTGTGGGTGGTGCATGGTTGAGAACGCACATCGGACGTCTGCTTGTTCTCTGAGCTATTTAGTTAGAATCTAGTGTTTAGTATTGCTTGAGAATATGTTTATGAATACTTTCTAAGTAGCTAACATTTTCAATAAGCTAACATTTCCTTTTGAAGATTTGTTAGGTTTCCGCTTGGATATACCAAGATTATGGTTGAAGTTTCCCAGAGTTTCGGTATATTCCCATTTTGAAATATTCAGCAATAAACTTCCATGATATTGCAACAGCAATTTCTTCAGCATCTTTTAAAAGGTCTACCCTAATACCGTCTTCCAGGAAGGTTTTTCTTTTTCCATACTTTTCAGCGCTTCTTTAATTTCGTCTTTCTTGATGCCGGGCTTGCTGTAATCCCCGCCCACGCTCTCCTCTCTCGGGGCGGAATGTTTGAGTTGTAGGATTCAGCGGAGAACTCTTCGACGACTTTGATTATATCGCCCCTGTTGTGGGTGAGTTTGTCGGTTAGTTTTTTTTATGGGATTCATTTACTTTTCCTTATGCCAAACTTCCTCTTGACGGTTTCCTCACTAATACCAAAAATTTGCATTTCGTTGTTTTATTACTTTTTCACATCTTCCTTTTTTATTATTTATAATTGTTGTTGGTTCTTTGGGTTTATTATATATATGACTAACTGTAATTTCATGATCATACATGTTTACATTAGTAATTTAGTGTTTATAGAGATTTTACTTTAATTGTTTTCTTACTTTTCTCATAATTCAAAATTTGTCGTAAAATTCAAACCTATGAATAGTGACAGTTATACACATCATAACCACAAGTGTGCAGTGTTTACGCGCGGAGGGATGAGTGAAGGGAGGAAAGGAGAGTCGCTGAGTGTACAATGAGGAGAGAGAAAAACCTTCCCCTCGCCTCGCCTCGCTTCCGCCATGATCACTTGACGAACCCACGCCATCGCCGGGTATTGGCGAGTCTCTTTGTGCGCCACTTTTTATGACTGCTCTGCTCCGCTGCGGCTCATCCTCAGCTCATGATCCCGGAGTAAAAACCTGAGTAAACAAGCCCAGGTACCTCCGCCACGGCACTCACTCAGCTCCTGCAGGCGAACGAATGGAGGGAGAAAAAAGGAATGACATGGGAGCAGCGTGTGGCTATTTGTTGTGCTGCTTTAGAACCTCAGGCATTCAGTCCGTCAATACGTCATTCAGTTATTCAGTCATTCGGCCAGTCAGTTATTTAGCATGTCATCATTCATTCAGTTTGTCTCAGTGTTCGCGTTATCAGTCAGTCCTTTCACTGAATACGTAGTTCATCAGTGTCTCAACTAGCCATGAAAAGTGTCAATTACTAAGTTTGCCTATCTGTCAATATTCAAACAATTTCTCTCTTAAACCAAGCCGAAAGATCCTTTGAAGTGGTATTTAATTTTTTTTAAACAGACATTAAGATACCGCCTCAAACGTGGTGTTCCTCTGAAGAAAAAAAAATACTTTGCTTCTCGTTACGGCTGGTCAAACTCCCTCACCCGCTCATATAATAGGAAAGCCAGCGCCACAAAGGTCTCGCAGATTAATAAAGAGATTCAAAGATTGCACTGACTATGTTTCTAGGCGGCACTACCTAAAAACTAGCGCTAATTTTCTTCAAGCAATAAGCCACGACTGATATGTTTTTATGTTCCCGTGTTGTCATGTTATCGAGATAACTCTTGGGTCTCTTCAAGCCGTTTTTCATTATACACGTATCTGTCGTTGTTACCACTTTCAAGAGATCTATTTTACAGTCAGCAATCACGAGAAATACAAAAGCTGATATTACAACAAATGAGGCACACTTAAGAGCTGAATAAAAGCTATATAGAGTTCCCGCAGCACACAGAAAAAGGAGAAAAGGCTGAACTAATTTTTTACCAGAGGTTGCCTGATTCTCCCCGCCTGAAAAAGTTAAAATCTAGCGATATTTTTTTCATTCATTGGTCTGGTTAACGGATCTTCAAAAGGTAGTGAGAGTAATGCATTCAGCGCCCCTTTGCTGAACGCTTCTTTATGGCGCCGCTCACACCCCAGACACACCTGGCGTGCTCGGCGTCTCGGTGCACCGCTTAATTGCCCTAATGAGCCCAGGTAATTGCACGGATTAAGTCCCCGAACCACATAATTGATTGAATTCTTGTTTGGTAACTCTTCCTTCGTGATAGTGTGTGTGTGTGTGTGTGTGTGTGTGTGTGTGTGTGTGTGTGTGAAGATTTTGAAATTTTAATAATTTGTTTTTAATTCAATTTGGGTTGTAGTGCTTGTAACGTTCTCTGTCTCTCTCTCTCTCTCTCTCTCTCTCTCTCTCTCTCTCTCTCTCTCTCTCTCTCACATCCCCCCATCTCCTCCACTTCTACCTCTTCCTCTACTCACCCCTCCTCCTCCTCCTCCTCCTCCTCCTCCTCTTCTTCCACCTCCACCTCCACCTCCTCCTCTTCCCGGCGCTGCACCCACATCTTATCGAGAGTCGGAAAGTGAGGCTGTATCACGACAAATCTCCGGAAAATCGATATAACTTTAATTCCTTAGAAAGCCCTATAACAGTTATCCCCGCGCGTTCCGTTTTCTATCACCCTCCCTGAGCACCGGCGGGAGGCAAGGTGGGGCCCCGCGGGTCATTTGGGTATCGGAGTTCAAAAGTTAATTAGGGAGATTATATCGTTACTGTTACGTCGACGTGCGGAGAGCCAGAGCCAGCCAGAGAGAGAGAGAGAGAGAGAGAGAGAGAGAGAGAGAGAGAGAGAGAGAGAGAGAGAGAGAGAGAGAGAGAGAGAGAGTAAGATTCTACTTGTGCTTATGTTAGTTTAAGGACGCAAAAAAGGGCAAAAAAAATAAGAGAATCCATAGTCTTGTTGAGAGAGAGAGAGAGAGAGAGAGAGAGAGAGGTGACTTTGCAAGGTTAATGGGCGTGAGGAAGGTGAGGTGAGGAGGTGCAGATTGGGCCGAGTGTGTGTGTGTGTGTGTGTGTGTGTGTGTGTGTGTGTGTGTAATGGCTCTAGGAAAGACAACACATCCTTCCCGGTATACGATAATGTCCTGCAACACACACACACACACACACACACACACACACACACACACACACACACACACACACACACACACACACACTCCCTCCTCCTCCTCCTCCTCCTCCTCCTCCTCCTCCTCCTCCTCTTCCTCCTCCTCTATCCAGCCATCTCCTCCTCCTCCTCCTCTTTTTCCACCTCCTCCTCCGTCACATCCCACGTCATCGAGTCACTACATCTCATCTCTGCCCGTCATATCTTTTTACATTTACTTGCTTCTATTAGTTCACTTTAAGTCGATTCACTTCAGTTACTCACTTTTATATCATTTTCATTACTCTTTCTTCTTGCCATTCAACCATCTCAATCGCCATCCATCCAACTATATAATTTTCCTTCACCTTTTTTTTCATCCGTCTTGTCCCGTATCATCCCTCACCTCCATCACCAAGCTTCAGATGGAAGGAGAAGATAAGACAAAGAAAAGGAAAAGAAACAGAATCAAGAGTATGGGAGAAAATACAATAATAAATCCCGTTATATTGGAAGTAGATAACCCAGCTTCTTCATTTTCTTCCCTTTCCGTTTTCTTTCCTTTTTCTGCACAGCACTGGAAGGCATGGAAAGTCAAGCAAGAATGGGAAAATGGGATGAGAGATGAGAAAGGAGAAAGGAAAACAGAAAGAAGAAGAAAAAAATAACGGAAATGAAAGGATAGGAAGGAAGCCATGCAAATGGATACGAAAAGAAGGGAAAGAAAGAGAAGGTAAGAAAAGGAAAAGGAGAAACTGGATGGAAAGAAAAGGAAGACATGGGAAGGGGAGTAGAGGTGAGGGAGGGAAAAGGTTGAAAGTAGAGACGGGAAAGGAAATAGAGAGAAGAAAGAGGAAGCGAAGAGAAACAAAGAAGAGTAAAGAAAGTTATAGTTAAATTTAGTTATAGAGCACACGAAGACATGAAACTGTAGGGAAGGATGAAGAGGAAAGTAACAGAAGGGAAGAAAATGGCACATAGGAGGAATATAGAGAAGGGATAAAAAAAAGGATGAAAAGGGAAGTAATAGAAAGAATCGGAAGGTAAGGAAGGAAAAAAATGGAACGAACGGGACATAAACAAAAAAAAGAGAATGTCAGAGTTCGTAAAATCAGGGCAGGGGAGAGAAAGGAAAGGCAAGGGATATGAAGGGAAAGTAAATAAAAAAGGAGGAAAGGAAGAGGAAGAAAAAAATGGAGAAGAAATGGAAGTGTGAAAAGGAGCTCATACCAGAGTAAATAAAGCCATGGGAAGGAAGGAGAAGGCAGAGATGAGAAGAGTTGGGATCTTTTAGCAGGTATAAGCAGGATCGGAAGCGGGCGGGGGACATGTTAGGTAGGGCGCGACCCACTCAGGTGAGCTTGTTTGGGCGTTGAGTCACCTGATGTCACTCGTTTTGATTCTGATTAATATGATGCTTGTACTGATTTCCAATAGAGAGAGAGAGAGAGAGAGAGAGAGAGAGAGAGAGAGAGAGAGAGAGAGAGCAATGATTGTCATTTTTTGTCTCTGTCTCTTCATCTTTTCTTTTTAATGTCTATCAACATGTCAGTCTTACTCTCTCTCTCTCTCTCTCTCTCTCTCTCTCTCTCTCTCTCTCTCTCTCTCTCTCTCTCTCTCTCTCTCTCTCTCTCTCTCTCTCTCTCTCTCTCTCTCTCTCTCTCTCTCTCTCTCACACAAAAGGGCGCTGCGGCAAAGCTGAACATTTTGCAACTAACCACAAATGTCTGGCCTTCATTCATATTCCGGCCCCACAGCGAGGTGTCCCGCCCCACAATGGACCTCTTTCACCTCTCTCTCTCTCTCTCTCTCTCTCTCTCTCTCTCTCTCTCTCTCTCTCTCTCTCTCTCTCTCTCTCTCTCTCTCTATCTCTCTCTCTCTCTCTCTCTCTCTCTCTCTCTCTCTCTCTCTCTCTCTCTCTCTCTCTCTCTCTCTCTCTCTCTCTCTCTCTCTCTCTCTCTCTCTCTCTCTCTCTCTCTCTCTCTCTCTCTCTCTCTCTCTCTCTCTCTCTCTCTCTCTCTCTCTCTCTCTCTCTCTCTCTCTCGTTATTGTTTTTTTATAGAATGGAAATAATTTAAAGGAAAATTGTGAAGAGAGAGAAGAAGAGAGAAAGAAGAGAGAGAGAGAGAAAAGAGAAAGAAATATTGTGGTTTTACTGCTGATGGAAGAATTACTCCTGAATATAGGTTTCTCTCTCTCTCTCTCTCTCTCTCTCTCTCTCTCTCTCTCTCTCTCTCTCTCTCTCTCTCTCTCTCTCTCTCTCTCTCTCTCTCTCTCTCTCTCTCTCTCTCTCTCTCTCTCTCTCTCTCACACACACACACACACACACACACACACACACACACTTGAGTGTTAACCAAGTATCCACCAAGAATATGCAGTGCAGTTCTGGTCCCCTAAATACAGTAAGTACATATAATTACTGGAGAGAAATCAGCGTGAGGGAAAATACTTACTGTTGCCCGTCTTTCCATGTTTCAGTGTTTCCTCTTCTCTTCTAGTGCTGTTCAGACCATTAATTTCACTAATACCTCTTGGATTCATCACATATTCACCAGTTACTCTAATTATTGCCTCCATTAAGCGTGTGTGTGTGTGTGTGTGTGTGTGTGTGTGTGTGTGTGTGCGTGTGTCCTAATGTGTGTGTATTCTAGCCTCAATGTTTGCCGTTATCTTCACTCCTGCAACACTTTATTCCCGCCCTCGCTCGTCACGTCTTTTCGTCCATTCATCAGTCGAGTGCATAATGAAGTCGACGCTCGCTCGTGAAGTCGCTTAGTAAGGAGAGTAAGTGTACGAGGAAATGACTTCAGATTTTAATATTTTTTTAACTTCATCAGTTCGTATTAAAACCTCATATTTCCTTTCCATACTAGATAAAGAACAATGATAGTAACAATAGCAGAAAAATAGTAGTAGTAGTAGTAGTAGTAGTAGTAGTAGTAGTAGTAGTAGAAGTAGTTGTAGAAGTAGAAGTAAGAGAAATTAAACATCCATTTCATTCACTTCAATCTTTCTTCATTTCTTTTCCTCCTCCTTTTTACTTATCTCATCAAGTGGAGTTCCTGGGTTACCTAATCTACCTTATCTAATACCCAGTCTGTCTCACCTTCAACCTGTCTATCTCTCTGTCTACCCGGCCCATCTATCTACCTGTACCACACAAGCCCACGTGAACAAGTAAACAACAACAACAGCAACAGCAACAACAAAACTGTGGAAAAGAACGGCGAAAAAATAAGAAAACACTTACAGAGAGAGAGAGAGAGAGAGAGAGAGAGAGAGAGAGAGAGAGAGAGAGAGAGAGAGAGAGAGAGAGAATAAAACGAGAGGCCTTGGTCATAAATAGGGTGCATTCAGAGTCTCTGTTCGGTGACCCTCCTGTCGGGAAGGAAGAGGAAGAAGAAGGAGGAGGAAAAGGAGGAGGAGGAGGAAGAGTACTTTCATCCCGCTGTTCCTCCTCCTTCCGACCATCATGCCTTTTGTGCGTCGCTGTTTTGTCCGGTAGTCTGTGTCTTTTGTGCCTCTTCCCTTCTCTTTGGCCCTCCTCCTCCTCCTCCTCCTCCTCCTCTCCTTCTTTCCCTCATCGTTCGCCTTGTCGTCATCTTCCTCTTGGTTTTGTTTCCTCTATTCTTGCTCCTTCTTCAATTCTTCTTCCACGTTTTCATGTCCTCTTTCTTCTACATCTCATCTGCCTCCTCCTCCCCATTCCTCCTCTTCTTCATCTTACCTCTGCTTCCTTTCCTCCTCGTCGTCTTACTCCTTCTCCATCTCCTCCTCTTCCGTCTGCTCATTTCCCACCTCGTACTTCTCTTCCTCCTCCTTTCCCTATTCCCCCTATTATTATTATTTCGTCTCCTCATGCTAGACTAAAAAGTATTATGTTCAGTCTATGTGAAACGCCAGAATTTTTCTCTTTACTACACTCCCACACGACCACTGCGGGTAACGAGAAACACACGATAAA
Source organism: Eriocheir sinensis (assembly GCF_024679095.1). Taxonomy (NCBI): domain Eukaryota; kingdom Metazoa; phylum Arthropoda; class Malacostraca; order Decapoda; family Varunidae; genus Eriocheir; species Eriocheir sinensis. The sequence goes on from NC_066548.1 coordinate 9,252,153, forward strand.
TTAATCCAGACAAGGAAAGGTTTTGCCGGCACCGGGGATCGAACCCGCGACCAGGGAGACGGGAGAGCCACTCCTTAACCAGTCGGCCAAAGAGGAACCCCCTTTGCAGAGTGACTTATGGGAGGCTCCTCTGTTAGGCAAGTCAGCTGCACTTCATATGTTTTCTTCTATCATACGTTTCGAGAGAGCTCGGGAACGCTCTATGAAAATGATACCATCATCGAGGGCACAGCCATATGTATAGAGTGACTCAAACCCTTCACGTTGGAAAATATTCGACCACGAGGGAATTTGATTGACAAGTTCTTTAACGTCGACCACTGCAACATTTTTGAGCCGCAAACTAACCCGAGAACTAGAAATTGCGAGGTGATGCAGTGCAGGCAGCGGCAAGGGGCTATTTTTGCCATACAGTCGTCCTCCATCGAACAAACCTTCCTGCAGAATTAGTTAGCACGAAAACTATCACCTCCCTTAAAAACACACTATTAGTTTGTTGCGACAAGAGTACAGTGAACTTGCCTGAACGTATATGATGCAATGACTTGTATATGTTAAGCAGACCCCAGAAGTGCGTGGCCTGTTGTGTAAGTAAGTAGAGAAGCCACCTTCGTTATAAGCCAACAAGCATTCCGATGTTTCCTCTTCCATATTTCTATGCTTCATGCTTCTTTCCATCCTCATCTTCATCCTGCTTCTATTCCTCTTCAGTTCCTCCACCACTTCCTCCTCGTCTTTCTCTTCCTCCTCCTCCTCCTCCTCCTCCTCCTCCTCCTCTTTCAGGTACATTTTTGTCTCCAGCACCGCCGCTGCTCCCGGTGGCCTTTTTCAAAGAGTCCTCATTCTTCCTTTTGCCGCTTCCTCCTCCTTTTCTTCCTCCTACTTCTCTTACCCACTAGTTTCTTTAAAACACTTCAGGTTGATTTTTTCATTATCATATATATATATATATATATATATATATATATATATATATATATATATATATATATATATATATATATATATATATATATATATATATATATATATATATATATCTATATTTATATATATATATATATATATATATATATATATATATATATATATATATATATATATATATATATATCTCTCTCTCTCTCTATCTCTCTCTCTCTCTCTCTCTCTCTCTCTCTCTCTCTCTCTCTCTCTCTCTCTCTCTCTCTCTCTCTCTCTCTCTCTCTCTCTCTCTCTCTCTCTCTCTCTCTCTCTCTCTCTCTCTCTCTCTCTCTCTCTCTCTCTCTCTCTCTCTCTCTCTCTCTCTCTCTCTCTCTCTCTCTCTCTCTCTCTCTCTCTCTCACACACACACACACACACACACACACACACAGCCTCTCACTATCTCTTTTCATCCCTCACTTCCCTCCTCCCTCTCCTCTATCTCCGGCCCCTCACACTGACCCCTTTATCAACACCTTCCTCCTCCTTCCCTTCCCTTCCCTCCCTCCCTCCTCCCCGCTCTTCCTTTCCTCTGTTCAGTTACCTCCTAAACTCCTCACCCCAGTAACCCCCACTCCTCCTTCTTCCTTCTCTCCTTCGATCCTTTCCTCCCTCACCCCTCCCCCCCTCCCCTCATCCTCCCTCTTCTAGCAATACTCGATTCCCTCACAAAACCGGGCAAGATTAATGGACACAGAGCTTTCCCGGCAAAATATTGAAGGGGGCAGCACCTCCTGGCGGCTGTGGTGTCCGCCTTAGACCCACCCCCCACACACTCCACGGCCTCCTCCTCCTCCTCCTCCTCTTTCTCCTTCTCTTGTACTTTCTCTCTCTTTCTCCCTCTCTGTCACTCCACTGGTACAGAAGAAAATGGGAGTGAAGGTATACCTGACACTTAAGTATTTCTAAGGTACACCAACAGGCTTTTAAACTTCATTATCATCAGCATTAGTAACAGCCGCTTATCAGCCATTGCTTGCCAGTCCATTGCAAGACAAAGGCCCATCTGAACGTCCTCCACTTCTCTGCTGTTTCTGCAAGTACCTCGTCCGGCTCTGGCAAATATTCTTACCTTCATCTCTCCAACTGGTTTGTTCTCTCTCCGCCCTGACTTATGCTATAATTGCGTTGCCACTCTGTCACTTTGGTTGTCTTGTCTATCTATAATCATGGCGCAGGCAAGTGCTGTTATAGTGGCGCCATCTATAACATAATTTTCAAAAGTGAAGTATCAATATATCTAAGATTCACCCATGTCCTGTTGGTCCAGACTCACGCACTCTCCTATACTGTTCCTCTTTCCCTCAAGATTCTTTGAACACTTCCCATTCCTTCCTCAGCCAAAGCCCAAGGAAGTCTTCCCCTTCCTCCTTCACCCCAAAATCAATCGAAGTTCCCCCTAACCCTCCTTAACCAAAGTTCTATGGGACACCTTATCCTCCCTTCGTCCCAAACTCTACCTCACCTAAAGCCACAGAGCGCATGAGGCAGTATGTACAGAAATATAAAACTGATTAAAGACCAAGACTCAGGAAGACTCACTAAATACTCATCCTCGCGGCATGAGATTCAAGCTAGACTCAAGTGTTCTCAGAGTCACCAATTTCCAAAGGACCTCCCTCCTCCCCTCAAAGGAAAACGGCCTCAAAAGAAGAACAAAAAGAAAGAACGTTGGCCTCCTCACATTCCAAGTCCTTGCCAACTCTCCTCCTCCTCCTCTTCCTCCTCCTGCTCCTTTTCTCTCCCTTCCTCCACCTACACCTACACTACTCCAAAACCACCTCCCTCTCTTCCTCCTTTTCTCTCCCCCCTCCCTCTCTCCTTCCTTGCCCGCTTTCCTCCTTCCCCGTCTCCTCCTCCTCTTATCTCCCTTCCTCCACCTACACCTTCCCCTCTCCAAAACTACCTCCCTGCCTCACCCTCTTCCTCCTTCTCCTCCTCCCTCCCTCACCCCGAGCCGGCAACAGACGAGCAGAAATTGGTTTATGTTCGCCCGAGGAAGTTGCGTCTTAAGCCTCATTTTGCCGAGGTTAAACTATTGCTTCTCCGTCCTTGAAGTCATTATTGTGGTGTGTGTACGTTGGTTCTCTTTCTCTCTCTCTTTCTAACTCCCCCTCCCTCTCTCCCTCCCCCCAACCCGTCAGCCAAAGAAAAAAAATATAAGTGCATAAAGCTAAAATCATGGAGGCTTTTTATGAGCTAGGTGAAAGAACAGGAAGACGGACTGAATGAGAGACGATGAGAGGAGAGAGCGAGGGAGGGAGGGAGGAAGGGAGAAAAAATGAAGAAGTAGGAAGATGTGATAACCTCGAAAATACACTGAAGAAGGAAAATTACTAGTGCATCTTTTTTTCTTAGCGAAGAGGAAAAATGGGGAAGAGACGAGGAATAATGAGGTAAAGAGTGAAAATCCAACACAAATGAAAGAAGAGTCATAAAAGGAGGCTAGAGAGATAGAAAAGAGGAACAGAAACAGGAGGAAGATGAGGAGCAAGAGAAGGGAGGCCAAAGCAAATGAGAGAAAGGTCATAAAAGGGGAGTAGAGAGGTAGAAAGAGAGAAACTGAAGTAGGAGGAAGAGGAGGGAGAGGAAGAGAGGAATGAATAGTGAGGGTGAAAGAGGAATGAAAACATTTTTAAAGGGAAGGAAGAGGAATGGCTACAGGCAATACACAAAACTGGAGATAAAAGAAAAGAAAAAATAATATACACGTGAAGCTGAGATGAAAAGTAGAGAGAGGAGCGGGGAATATGAAAGCGGAGAGAGAG
>NC_066548.1:9260883-9263383 GCF_024679095.1 Eriocheir sinensis
TGAATGACTTGTGTCTGTGTGTGGATGATTCACATTACAAACTAAGACTCATTTAATGACTTTAATAAGGGTATCCATTTCGCGAGTGCGCGCGCGCACACACACACACACACACACACACACACACACACACACACACACACACACACACACACACACACACACACAGACACACACGGCGGCGTCATGCAGTCTGGAATAACTCCTTCCAAAAATATCTCGCAGGAGCCAGACGTTCTCAGAGAAACTCTTCCTCCTCCTCCTCCTCCTCCTCCTCCTCCTCCTCATCTCCCGCCCAAGTAGTACCAAAGAGTTGCAAGAGAAGTATACATCCCTTACACACCCCTATTCACCCTCTCATCCCCTACCCTTTGTACCCCCCTTCACCACGCCCTTCAGAGACCCCTCCTTGGCTTCTACCTTCTTCAGGAGCCACGGTGGGCGCCCTCAGGTGAGCCAGAGGGCGCTAGAGGACCCGGTTACGCCTCGGGGAAAGAGCAAATTCGGCGTTGTGGTTTTGGCAACAGTGGGTCTTTACCTCTCCCTCCCGCTACCTTACCTCACCACCCCTCTTCCCTCTCCCTCCCGCACCTCGCTTCCTTCCCCTCCCTCCCTCCCTCCTTCCCTCTCCCTCCCATACCTCTATTTCTCCACGACCCTCTCTCTCTCACCCCTCTTCGCCCTGCCCCCCTCAGCTCCCCTCTCCGCCCCGTCACCATGGTTACCAAATGGGAGTGAGGGGGCGTAAGTTACCTGTGGCCCACTATACCAGTTTTCAGGGTTGCTGGAACGAACGTACCGGGAGTGGAGGAATGAGGGAGGAAGGAAGGAAGGAAGGAAGGAGGGAGGGAAGGCAAGGTATGGTGGAGGGAGATGCAGAAGTGATGAAGGATAGAAAAGGGAATCGGGAGTGAAGGAGGGAAGGAGAGAAAGTAATAATCAGTGAGAGGTTTGAGGGTAGAAGGAGTAGTGAAGGATCGAAAAGGATATTGGTAGTGGAGGAATGGGGAAAAAAGAAAGAAAGGAAGGAGAGACAACAGTAAAGAATGTGTGAGGTGGGGAGGAGGAAGAGTTGTGAAGGAAGGAAAGGGAAACTGGAAGGGGGGAGGGAAAGAAGGAAGAAAAGCAGTGTAGTGAATGCAGAGGTCGGGGAGGAAAAGGAAAATGAGCAGGAAGGATGAAAGAAAGAGAAGGAAATTGAAATGACTGGGAGAAGAAAGGGAGGAAAGACAAGATTTAGGGAGGAAATGTGAAGAGAGGGAGGGTGGAATGAGGGAGGAAAGGGAAAACAGTAGAGCATGAAGAAGTTCGGTGGAGGAAGAAAATGAGAAAGGGACTAGAATGAGGAAAAGGTAGAGAGAAAGAGCAAAGTTGTTCAGGGAGTAGAGGAACGAGAATGAGAAAAAAGTGAAGAGAAGAAGAATGAAGGAAAGAGGATTGAGAGAGGTAAGAGAAAGGAAAAAATGGTTGGTTGCATTGAGTGAGGGACAATGAGAGTGAGGAAGGAAGAGAAAGACGGGTAAGGGGAGGAAGGAAGAAGAACGGAAATGAAAATATGAATGAACAAAATGAAATAGATAAAAAAATAAAGGAAAGAAAGCTAAGGAAGAGTAGAAGGGGGCAGAGTTGATTCACCCCGATCTTCTACAAAAAGACGAGAGGGGAGGAGATGAAGGGAAGGTAATTTTATAGGAAGGGAGTCGGAGGGAGGAGAGGAAAGAGATGGGGAGGGGAGAAAAGTAAAGGATATTGGAGGGAATGAACAGTAATGGAAGGAAAGGAGAAAGGGAAGGGGGAAAGAAAGAGGATGAGCTTAAGTGGGGGACTATAGATGAGGGGAAATGGGAAGGGGAAGTAAAGGGAAAGGTGATAGCAGGGAAAGTTAAAGGGAGAGAAAAAGCAAAAGAAGCAGAACTGAAAAAAAATATGTAAAAGGAATGGAAGAGAAGGAATTAAAGGAAATGGATGAAGGTATAGCAATGAGTAAAGGAGATGGAAAGGGCAAAATAGAAAGGGAAGAGAGGAGTGTAAGAGGAAAATGAGGAGAGCATAAGTACGAGAATAGGAAAAAAAGAGTAGAGAAGGGGAAAGAGGAAAGGAGGAACGAAGAAAGAACATGAGAAGGAGGAGTACGAGTAGATGGAAGAAGAAAGGGATGACGCAGAGAAAAATAAAGGAAGGTGAGTGGAAAAACTATGGTAAGAAACGAAAGGTAGAGAGAAATAAAAGTGTTAGTAGAAACAAAGAAGGGGAAAGGTGGGAGGGGTTCATCTTGCTGTGGTGAAGAGATACGAGAGGAAAAAAAGGAAAAGATGAGGGAAAGTATGAAGAGGAATGAAGGGGAAGAGAAGAGGTGAAAATATACGATGGAAAAATAGGAAAAAGAAGAGGGAACGTATGAGGAGGGATGAAGTGAAAGAGGAGAGGTGGCGATGAAGATATACAAGAGGAGAGAAATAATAGATGAGGAAAAGTATGAAGAAGAATGAGGTGGAAGAGG
>NC_066548.1:9273383-9275883 GCF_024679095.1 Eriocheir sinensis
GTTAACGGTATCAAAAGCCTTTGAGAAGTCAACAAAGATGGATAAGACTGATTGTTTAGTGTTAAGGGAAGAATAGAGATGAGAAGAAAACATACTGAGGGCGTCATAAGTGCTAGAACCTGACCTAAAGCCATATTGGCATCTACCCAAAATGTTCTTGCTATCAAGATATGCAACTAATTTATTTTTCATTAATAATTCAAATATTTTAGAGAAGGGAGAGAGAGTGGAAATTGGGCGGTAATTGTTGGGCACACTATTGGGGCCAGATTTGTGCACTGGCGTGATATTTGCAGTTTTCAAATCAGAGGGAAATTTGCCAGTGGATATTGATTGATTAAAGAGCAATGCAATGGGGTAAGTAATTTCCTCAATATTACGTTTAATTATGTGGGCCGAGATTTCATTAACATTAACAAAAATGAGAAAAAAATGGTGATGATAAAGATTTTTTTATCTCTTCTTCCTCTACAACCACCACCACTACCTATTCCTTCTCCTTCTCTCTCCCCCGATCCTGCTTCTCCTCCTCCTCCTCCTCCTCCTCCGGCACACAATGCACCTCATTATGTAATCACGATCACGTTCTCCTTCACTTCCCCTTCCTCACACTTTCCCTCTCCTTCTCTCCTTTATTATTTATCTTTCTCTTTCTTTTCTTTTTTTCTCTCTCCTCCCCATTGCTTACCCTCACTTTTTTTTTCTTTCCTCTTGATCACTTCTTTTTTATTTTTCTTTATTTCCTCTTCCTTTCCTTTTTATTTGTTTTATATGATTTTTCTCTCTTTTTTTTTCTCCTTGCTTCTTTCTTAGTTTCTCTCTTCCGTTTCCTCTTGCTTTCTTCTTTTTTTATATTCATTACTTTCTCTTCTTTATTATGTCCTTCATGCTTCTTCTCTTTTATTCCTTTCTTCTTGCTGATTTCTTTATTTTTCTTCCTTTTATTCTTGTGTTCTTTTTTATTTTCGTCCTTTATTCTTCTCTCTTTCTTTCCTTTCTCTTTTTCTTTTTTTCTCTATTCTTGTTCTCGTTATTTTATTTTGCCTTTCATCTTGCCTTATTCCTTTTATCTTTGTCTTTTCCTATTGCTTTCTTCTTCTATTTTCTTCCTTTCCTTTCTTCTTTTTTGTTTCTTCCTATCTTCATGTTTTCTTTTTTTTTTCTTTCCTCTTTATTTCTTCTTTTTATATTGTTTCCTCCAATCCTCATGTCCTCTTCTTTTATTTATCTTTCCTTCCTCTTCCTTTCTTTTCTTATTTTGTTTCGTCCACTCCTCTGCTTCTCTTCTCCAGGTCTCCATTCCCATTAATCTCCCTCCTTCAGCATTTTTATCTCTCCTGTTCCGTCACTTCGTCTCTCTTCCTGTCTTTGTATTTCTCCTCGTTGTCTCTTTCTTTCTCGTTTTTCTTATTTCTCGTTTCGTCTTATGTCCTCTTCTTTTTTTTAGTTGGTTCCGTCTCTCTCTCTCTCTCTCTCTCTCTCTCTCTCTCTCTCTCTCTCTCTCTCTCTCTCTCTCTCTCTCTCTCTCTCTCTCTCTCTCTCTCTCTCTCTCTCTCTCTCTCTCTCTTCATCCACCCCATCTCTCACCCTATTTTCACCTTCCTCCCTCCCCTTCTCCCCATCTTCCCTCTCTCTCGCTCTCTAAGCCTCTCCTTTCTCTCCATGTCCCTCTCTATTGTTGCCCCCCATCCATCACTCCTTGGGGGGGTATGTAAAGTGTATGTGTCTGTGTGTGTGTGTGTGTGTGTGTGTGTGTGTGTGTGTGTGTGTGTGTGTGTGTGTGTGTGTGTTGGAGAGACTGCATTTTCTTTTTCATTTTCTTTCCATGTTTTATATATAAAAAAAGATATTCCATGTAAAGTATTAGTTGTAGTTTTATATGAGAAGTGAGAAAAATTATTGCCAGAATCGTATATATGTAACTAACTAGATAAGAAACCGAACTAATAGATAGGTAGATAGATAGATTGATAGATAGATAGATAGATAGATAGATAGATTAAGGGTGTGCGGGTGTGTGTGTGTGTTAGTACAAGTTAAAACTGAATGGTTAGTTTATTGAATAACTTCGAAGTCGACTCGCCACATTTCACTTTTCTCACCTGGGTTTGATTGAGTTTCTAGCGAGGAAAATATTATATAGGTCATTAGTTTGCTCCCCAGACACTCGTTTTACTTCTGTGTAAACTTATAATTCTATGCTCTGCTCTCGTTTTCTCTCTGCCTGTTTCTCTGTTAGTCTATATGTTTAATTGTAGATGTCTGGGTCCGTCTGTGTTTATTTATGTTTGTCTGTTTGCTTGTTTTCTCACTCTCTCTCTCTCTCTCTCTCTCTCTCTCTCTCTCTCTCTCTCTCTCTCTCTCTCTCTCTCTCTCTCTCTCTCTCTCTCTCTCTCTCTCTCTCTCTCTGTCTCTCTCTCTCTCTCTCTCTCTCTCTCTCTCTCTCTCTCTCTCTCTCTCTCTCTCTCTCTCTCTCTCTCTCTCTCTCTCTCTCTCTCTC
>NC_066548.1:9285883-9290883 GCF_024679095.1 Eriocheir sinensis
GATGGAAGGAGTTACACACACACACACACACACACACACACACACACACACACACACACACACACACACACACACACACACACACACACACACACACACACACACACACACACACACACACACACACACACACACACACACGCGATACTTCACGGCCAAACAGGCGGCGGCTCGAGCCCCGCTCTGGCCGGATTCTTTCCGTTGACTAGGAGTTGTTACTGTCCCCCCTTGAGCAAGGAGGATGGGGTGTGTGGTGTGTGAGGTCCTGGCAGTACTCAGAGATCGACAATAATGTGCACTTGCTCACGTCGGGAGGGTACCTGCTGGCGAAAGCGAGTCCAGCTCGTGATCAGGCCGTGGTTAATTACACACACAAACACACACACACACACACACACACACACACACACACACACACACACACACACACACACACACACACACACACACACACACACACACACACACACACACACACACACACACACACACACACACACACACACACACACACACACACTCACTTTTCCCTCCTTTTTCGTTCCTAGTTCTCAATTCTACCTCTATTTCTCCACTTTTCCTCCCTCCTCCTCCTCCTCCTCCTCCTCCTTCTCAGTCCTCTCCAGCTCTCCCTCTCGTCACTTCCCTTTCTCCTCCTGCCTCACTCGCGACGGCAAAACAACTCCACAATTACTCGCCCATTATCAGAACCAATCACCTCATTTGTGTTGTTCTTTGTGCGTGTCTAGGTGTGTGTGTGTGTGTGTGTGTGTGTGTGTGTGTGTGTGTGTGTGTGTGTGTGTGTGTGTGTGTGTGTGTGATGTTGACTAATTCATTCCTCGATTTTTTCTTCTGTTTTCTTTTTCTTTCATTTGTAGTTATTTTTGCTTTTATTGTTGTGTTTTAGGGTCACAAGGAAGCTGCTCTGTGTGTGTGTGTGTGTGTGTGTGTGTGTGTGTGTGTGTGTGTGTGTGTGTGTGTGTGTGTGTGTGTGTGTGTGTGTGTGTGTGTGTGTGTGTTGCCATCAAGATTATGTAGGAAATTATGTTATAGAGTTAAACCTCTGTTGATGTTATTGATTCGAGTTTACGATTTTGGAATGTTTGTGAAGGCTTGTCATTTTTAGAAAGATGTGCACCACAATAAAAAAAAAATAGTAAAGCTAACATTTATATTATTTTTTGTCGTACCGGTTTTTATTTTTCTGTCAGTTTATCGTGTTTTATTTTTTTCAGATTCCTCGAGGCAGCTGTAAACGTGAGTAGGAAGTTATTTTTGTAGAATAGCGTTTATCTGATCAGGCGCAGTGAGTAGCGGACTTTTTTTATTTATTGTTTCCTTATTTTACCCTCGAGCTGTTTCCTTTGCTGTAAAAAAAAAATCGCTTCTCTCCCTCGTCATTGCATCCTTGTCCCTTATTTCCTTTTCTCTTTGTCCTACTTATTTTTTATGAGATCTGAACATGTCTCCTTTAAGTTTTTATATGCTTCTTTTGTATTTAGTTTAGACATGAACCTTCTTCGTACAGTTTTACTTTTTTTCTTCAGTTTTCTCTTATTTCATCTTACTACTGTTGTCCTGTCTCTTAATTTTTCTTCTCTCTCTCTCTCTCTCTCTCTCTCTCTCTCTCTCTCTCTCTCTCTCTCTCTCTCTCTCTCTCTCTCTCTCTCTCTCTCTCTCTCTCTCTCTCTCTCTCTCTCTCTCTCTCTCTCTCTCTCTCTCTCTCTCTCTCTCTCTCTCTCTCTCTCTCTCTCTCTCTCTCTCCATCCATTCATTTTCCATTCTTTTCTTCTACTAACGTTCTCCTGTCTTTTCTTTCTTCCATTTCTCTTCATTCATCCATATATATTCCCATTCTTTTTCTCCTTCTAATGATTTCTGTCTCTTTTTTTTCTTCCATGTATCTCCACCCATTCATATATCTTTCTTCTTTTATTTCTCCCACTAGTTTCATGTTGTATCCTCTTTTTTTCCATCTTTGTTTATTCATTTTTCCATTCTTTTATCTTACTAATGTTATCCTGTCTCTTCTCTCTTCCATCTCTCTTTATCCATCTATCTTTCCATTCTTTTTCTCTTACTTGTGTTACTGTCTATTTTTTTCTTCCATCTCTCTCCAGATATCCATCCATCTCTCCATTTCTTTTACTCCTACTGGTGATGTCCTGCCTCTTCTCTCTTCCATCTCTCTCCATTGATCTTTCCATTATTTTCCTCCATTCCTTCCTACCTACCATATTACGTCTGTCCTACCTCCCATTCTTGTATCATCCGTCCATCTAGGTACCCATCATTTCTTCCTTCATTCTCCCACATGAGGCGTAGCGATGTCCTTCTTTCCTCCAGGTACACCCCATCTATCTCCCTACCTCTCCCTCCCTCCCTTCCCTCTCCTTCAGGTGTATTGGAGCGAGTGGTGGAGGTGATCTGAAGGGGTGATGTGCCGTCAGAATGGTGTTGAGAGCCCTTGTCCTGCTCATAAACCCTCCCCTCTCCTCTTCCTCCTGTTCTCCTCCTTCTCCTGCCCTGGTCTCCCTCTCCTCCCTTACTCCGTCCCTCATTCACCTTTCTCATCTTGCCTCACCTGTGTTCTCCTCTCCCTCTCTCTCTCTCTCTTTCACCTGTTGACCACTACCACCACGACCACCAACAGCAACCTTCATCGACACCATCACCTCTACCTCCTTTTCCACGTCTGTCTCTACCTACTTGACCACCACACTAACCACCACCACTAACAACACCGTCTTCACCACCACCACAGCCTCTATCTACCGTCTCCACCTCCGTCATCACCACCACCTCCTCGCATCCTCTTCGTCATCTTCTTTCTTATACTGTATCATTTGTATTACTTTTCTTTCCTTTTCGTTATGTATCTTTCCTCTCGTTTTTCGCTTGCTCTTCCTGTGTTTCTTTATTTTTGTTTTTGCTTTTACATATACGACGCAACAGTATATTTTCTTTTTTTCTTTACTTCTTTTCCTCCTCTTTTTGTTTTTATTTTACTTGTGTTGGATATTTTAAGAGTTCGTTTGATGTTGAAGTGAAAGGTTTAATCGTTCTTCTCATTTTCCTCATAATTATTGTTTTCTCTCTTCCTAATTCTGCTATCCCTTTTTCTTCTTCCTCCATCCTTTCCCTTTCACCTAACTGCATACATCATCTTGCCTCTATATACATTTTCCTAATTAAGTAACACCGCAGTTTACACTCAAATACATTAATAAACGCCCTTCTCTTTAACTCTCATCTCTTTTATCATTGCAGAGGAAGTATCGCATGTATCTACGAGCCTTTCACTAACTTACTCCTTCTTTCTTTCCGTAAATATAATCACCTATTTTAACCTCACTTTTCTTTCTTTTTACCTCCTATTTCTAGAGTGTGGATGGGGAGGAAAGGGAGGGAAGAGAGAGCGTGAAACCAAATCCCAGGAAAGTCTTGGGGACAGGTAAAAGTATGGAAGGGAATAGGGAGGAGGAGAGTGGAGGAGGAGAGAGAAGGGAAGAGGGGAGGAGGAAAAGGTAGTGGGTGAGAGGAGGCACTGTCTAGGCAGCTTTCCCATCTTCCTTATTCTCCCTCGTGACTTCAAACTCCGCGTCTTAGTCCTGAGATGTGACCTTTTACTGTACTATCTTTCTTCTCTTCCCTCTCTCCCCATAGTCACACCTACACTCCCCTACGTACCTATCTACCTGTCAGCCTTTCTACCTACCTAGCGTCAATAATGGGTAAATACTTAAGCGAGTGTGTAAGTGTGTGTGTGTTCGTGAAAGTACTTACTTATCTACATCCCTATCAATCTACCTACCTCATACCTGCCTAGTGTTAATAATGGGTAACTACCTGAATAAGTGTGTGTGAGTGTGTAGGTGTAGGTCTGTGTGTGTGTGTTGGCGCAAGTACAAGAGAGAGAGGGAAAGTAAGTGAAAGTGTTTGTATGTACCTGAAGTGTAAGCGACAGGTAAGGCAAGCAAGCAGACAGGTAGGTAGGAGGCCAAGTAACACAGGTAGGGAGGCAGGTAAGGTAAACATGCTCCTCGTCGTCTCGTCTTCCTTGGTGTCGGCGCTAAAGGTGGTATCAGGCTCTCCGTTTATCACGTGTATAGCCCCGTCGACGCCCCCAGGCAGCAATAACCCCTCCGTCAGAAGAGCGGGCGCCCGAGACTTAAGGATAATTAGATAGCTCCGTTTATAGCAGCGTCGGGGAGGGAGGAGGCGCGCCGGGAACCGATCACCTCCCTCATCACTTGGCCAGAAGAGCACCTAAGCCTTGCTCTCATATTTTTACCGCCTCCTCCTCCTCCTCCTCCTCCTCTTCCTCTTCTTCCTCTTATTTCTCATCCTCTTGTTCCTGTTCCTGCTTTTGTTCTTTCTTCACTTCCTGCTCAACTCTTCTTCTGTACTCCTCCTCTTCCTGCTCCTGTTCCTCATTCTCTCGTTCTATACTCTCCTCCGTGAATGAACAGGTGATGTGAAAGAAGAGAGAGAGAGAGAGAGAGAGAGAGAGAGAGAGAGAGAGAGAGATGAAAGTAAAAAAGAAAAAAAACCCAGTCGGGAACAGAATTAAATTTGCACTCAAACCCCATAGAAATTTTAAGAGAGAGAGAGAGAGAGAGAGAGAGAGAGAGAGGGGGGCGTCACGGTTGGAATAGCAAGTTATCGTTACACAGTGAATCTTCGTTTCCCATTGAAGAGAAATTGCCCATTTACCATCCAGCCTCGCCGTCTGTCTGCCTAACGTTTTTTTCGATAGTTTTTTTCCACGTTTCCGCTCGCCTATACTCTGCCCTCAGCACCGAGCCGCTCACCCACCTGTCAATCTTCGTGCACACAGACAGACAGGTACACACACACACACACACACACACACACACACACACACACACACACACACACACGAACACAAGCAAGCAGTCGAAAGCACAGACCAACAGACACCAACAGACAGACAGACAACCACACAGACACAGATACAGACGGACTTTGTTATTTTT
>NC_066548.1:9295883-9375883 GCF_024679095.1 Eriocheir sinensis
AGTTGAAATATAAAAAAGAAGTCTTAAAATAGTTCAATAATTAGCCTTTTTTTCGACAATATATCACTTCTGTCCTTTTACTTTGTTTTCTTAAGGGTCATTTTCCTCTCCTTACATGAGTGCTAATTGGAGAAAGTGCGTACAAACTGGTGATCTTACTATATGCCTTAACCACCACCACCATCACACCCTCACCACCACCACCACCGCCGCAGCCACCGCCTCCGTGGCACGCTCAATAAGGCCACTTGAAGGACGCGAAATGTTGATCCAAGTGTTGCTAATGATCCAGAGCCTAATTTCTTGTGTTGCAGCGTGTTTGGGAGAGTGTTGAGTTGCTTAGTGTTGCTTTGTGTTGGGTTGCGATCGTTAAGTTCGTTAGGTTCGCTCTTCACTCTATTACTTCCTTACCTACTTATCTATTCACCTGTTCACATTCCTATCTACATACATAAATAAGTAGCGGGCTTTTTTATTATTGTTTCCTTTTTTTGTGTGCCCTTGTGCTGTCTCCTTTGCTGTAAAAAAATTTATACATAGATGGCTCCCTTCCCTCGTTTCTACATTCAAATCCACCTACTTACGCATAAACGCATACAAATCTGCCCTCCTACCTACTTCTCTACCTACCTACACAAATACATACAAATCTGATCTCCTACTTACGTTTCTATCAACCTGACTACCTACCTACCTACAAACCATACAGCTGCACTCCTCCCTATCTATCTACTTACTTATCTACCTACCTTCCCATCTATCTACCTACCTGCTGTCCTAACTTACTAACTATCCGTACTTACTTTACCTTGCTCTCTCTCTCTCTCTCTCTCTCTCTCTCTCTCTCTCTCTCTCTCTCTCTCTCTCTCTCTCTCTCTCTCTCTCTCTCTCTCTCTCTCTCTCTCTCTCTCTCTCTCTCTCTCTCTCTCTCTCTCTCTCTCTCTCTCTCTCTCTCTCTCTCTCTCTCTCTCTCTCTCTCTCTCTCTCTCTCTCTCTCTCTCTCTCTCTCTCTCTCTCTGGTCTTGTTTTGCGATGTTTTGTCCCAGTTATTCGCGCCCTCCTTATTTATTCATTTGTTCGTTTCGTTTGCCATCCTGTGTGTGTGTGTGTGTGTGTGTGTGTGTGTGTGTGTGTGTGTGTGTGTGTGTAAATATTCTTGTGCGCCGTGTTCCGCCGCTTCCAAAGGTCTCGTTGCTATTGTTATTTGCCGCCGTTTTCCTTGCGTGTTTGATTTGTTTCCTTTGTTTAATTTGCGTTCGTGTGTGTGTGTGTGTGTGTGTGTGTGTGTGTGTGTGTGTGTGTGTGTGTTTCACGAGTATTTATGTGTGCTATGCTGAGCTCCCTGCAACTGTTTTTATTTTTCTATTTATGGGATTGTGTTTTTTTTCTCTATTATATGTTTGATTTTTTTGCGGCGTTTCAATGTTATATAGTTTTTCTTTACTTATTTTGTTTTATTTTTCTATTTTATTCTTATTTTTATTATTATTACTATTATTATTATTATTATTATTATTATTATTATTATTATTATTTGAACTGGTGTGTTGATGTCGTTTATTTTCACTTCTTGTATCGGGGTGTTCCGCTCTCTGGGTACACAATAAATAGCCCGCAGTTTGCCGGCCATTCACACACACACACACACACACACACACACACACACACACCTCCCCCCTTCCAATACACACACTTACTCCCTCCACCTCCACCCCTCACACGCACACTTACACCCCTCCCTCCCTCCCCTAAACACCCCCACCCCCTCACCCCCACACACAACCTCTTTCATGGTCCATGCGGCGCGTTTCTTCGGGCGTAATGCTTCACCACACCGCCGCTTGTTCCACCCTAATGTTCCGTAGAGCCGCGCCGTTCCACCCTAATGCTCCACCCAGGCTCTCGCTCTCTTATGCTCCGGACAGGCTCGTGCTTCACCCTAATGCTCCCGAGAGGGCCGGCAAGTCCTGCTCAGTCATTTCGCCGTAACCCTCTGTTTTTCCCGCCCTCCTACCTGGCCCGTGTAATATAAATTGAAATTGTATAGAATATCGATGCAGAGGTTATGACTTGCCTCGCCAGCCGGCCAGCCAGCCTCCCGCCCGCCCGCCCGCCCACTCTTCCGCCCTGCCACCTGCCTTTCTACCCCCCTCCCGAACCCTCTCCCGTAGCCCGGTCTTCCTCTACTCTCCTCCCCCCCTCCATTCCCAGCCCTACCTGTGCCCCGGTCTTCCTCTCCTCCCTTCCACCTTTCCATCCACTATCCCACCTTCCCTCCACCCCTCCCGTTCAGCGTCCTCTCTCTTCCTTCCTTCTCTTCTTTCTCTCTTTACATTTTTACCCCCAAACCCTCCCAGTAGCTTTGCCTTCTTCTCCTGTTCCTTTCATCTTTCCATCCACTAACCCACACTCCTCTACCTCTTAAGTCCAGCATCCTCTCTCTCTTCCTTCACTTCCTTCCTCTATTCTCCTCCCTTCCTCTGCTCCCTTCAACTTCCTCACTCACTAACCTACCTTCCACCCCATGAGTCCATAGTTCTCTCTCTCCCTTCCTTCTCTTCGTCCTCTTTCCCTCCTCCCCTCAACCCAACCCTCACTCCTCTTCTCTCCATCCTTTCTTCATCCCTTCCCTGTCTCCTTCCTTTCACGCATTTCATCCATTTTACTTCTTTCTCATCCTCCATCTCGTCTACCCAATCATTTCTTCCTTCACTGCTGTCCCTTCTCTTCCCATCCTTCCTCCCTCCTTTCCTTCCTTCCTCCTTTTCTCCTCGCTTGTATACGTACCCAGCAAGTCTCTCCCCGTAAGCTCCCCGTAGCCAGTCCCTCCCGGCCCTCACTCACCTGCGAGAGATATACCTGGAGGGGTGTCTTTAGCCAGTCTTCCTTGCCCGCCCTCACAACCTAACTCACCTTGCACCCACTTTTCAGTTTTTCTTACCCACCCGAGTGCCTTAGTCGGGGTTGCGTTTC
Organism: Eriocheir sinensis; assembly: GCF_024679095.1. NCBI lineage: Eukaryota > Metazoa > Arthropoda > Malacostraca > Decapoda > Varunidae > Eriocheir > Eriocheir sinensis. The sequence goes on from NC_066548.1 coordinate 9,298,857, forward strand.
TATATGGCTTTTGTTTATTCCTTTTTTCTTTCCTCTGTTCTTTGTTGTTTGTTTCTTTCTATTCCCCCTGTACCGTTTTTTTTCTCTTTCCTGTTCTCCCTCCTTCACCTTCTCCCTCCCTTCCCCTTTTTCCCCTTCTTCACTCTTTCCTGCCTTCCACACTATCATCTCTCTTCTCTTCTTTTCTTCCATTCTCCCTTCTATCCTTGCCTATCCACTCCTTTCTCTTCCTTCTTCCCTGTCTATCCTATTCCCTTTCTTCTTCAATGCCTTTTCTTCTTTTCTCTTCTCTTCTCCTCTCCCCCGAGCCTTTCAGACCCCCTATACACACACACACACACACATATATATATATATATATATATATATATATATATATATATATATATATATATATATATATATATATATATATATATATATATATATATATATATATATATATATATATATATATATATATATATATATATATATATATATATATATATATATATATATATATATATATATATATATATATATATATATATATATATATATGCAGGTTTAGGGTTCCTGTTGGTCTTGATTTTAGGTATGCATGTCAGGTGTCAGCGTGTGCGTATGGCTGTGTACGTATGTATGTATGTATGTATGTATGTATGTATGTATGTGTGTATGTATATGTGTGTGCATAGTCGGATTTAGACTGGCAAAACAAGGCAAAAAAATAGTAAAAAAGGAGATAAATAAGAGAGAGAGAGAGAGAGAGCGAGCAAGGGGTGAGGGATTACAGCCAACCAGCTTTTGTAGGTATGGTGGAAGGGAACTGAGGCGTGAGGGAGAGGCAGCACCTATGGGAGGAGGAGGAGGAGGAGAGAAAATATGCACGGACCAGCAGAAGCACCGGGAAATAGATGGAAAACAATAGCGAAAAGTAAGGACGGAGGGGAGCTTCACGTGCGCGCCGACGCCTCACCACCAGCATTTGCAGCACTGAACAATGGACATGAACAAACACACACACACACACACACACACACACACACACACACACACACACACACACACACACACACACACACACACACACACACACACTTACCCTTCTTTCTGTCTATTAATCTATCAATGTCTAGCTATATATTTATTTTATGTTTTGCTATATTTGTAACTAGTTATCGGTTTCTATCTTATTCTATTAGTTATGGAAGATTGTGTTGTAGATAGATAAAAAGATAGATAGATAGATAGATAGATAGATAGATAGATAGATAGGTAGACAGATAGATACATAGAATGATAGGATGGTTAGATGTAAGGAGAGAGAGAGAGAGGAGTGAAATAACAGGGCGAATAAAAAAAATAAAAATATATAGAGAGAGAATGTTAAATAAAAAAAAAAAGTTTAACCCTCGTACGAAGCGCGAAACAAATGTGAACTCGGAGCCGGAAAAAAAAGAAAAAAAGAAAAAAGAAAAAAAGAAACGTAAAAAAATGAAAATAAAAATAAAAAATAGAAAAAAATAGGACACGGAACCACTTTAAACCGAGACGGAAAATAGATAAAAAAAAAAGAAGAAGAAAAGATGAGTAAATAAAGAAAATAAAAAAAAACAGTCACGGGAATAAACCTAAAAAAAGGAAAGGAAGAAAATCACACACACACACACACACACACACACACACACACACACACACACACACACACACACACACACACACACACACACACACACACACACACACACACACACACACACACACACACACACACACACACACACACACACACACACACACACACATTCTCTCACTCTCCACCCCTCCCCCTCTCCCCTCTATCCCCTTCCCCCCAAGACAAGCGCGGGCCCTTAACCCTTTTTAAATTACACCTGAGACGCCCAACAGGTAATCTTAAGGGCCTCGTAACTCTCGTCTAATGTGCCTCTCTTAATTAACCACGTGTGGAGGTGCGCGGAGGAGCTGTGTTCGAGACCCTGATTGAGGAAGGAAGGAGATTTGAGAAAGAAGGAAGGAGGAGGAGAGAAAAGAGGGAAGGAAGAGGAGTGTAGGAGAGAAGTATAGGTGAGAAGGAACGAAAGAAGGATGTAGAAAGCTGCGTTAGTAAGGAAGGATCGCTCTTGTGGAAGGAAGGAGATTTGAGAAAGAAGGAAGGTAGGAGAGGAAAAAAGGGGAGGATGAAAGAGTGGAAAAGTACGGAAAGGTATAGGTAGGCAAGGAGACGTTTAAGGAAGGAAGGTTCGTGATTGAGGAAGGAAAGGTAACTGAGAAAGAAGGAAAGGAGAGAAGAAAAAAGTAATAAAGAAGGAGGGGAAGGAGGAGAAAGTATAGGCAGGAAGGAAGGAAGGAAAGTGAACAGGGGAGGTGAAAGACTATGATTGAGGAAGGAAGGAGATTTGAGAAAGAAGAAAGGTAGGAGAGGAGAAGAGAGGAGGATTAAAGGGAGTGAAAAGACAGGGAAAGGTATAGGTAGCAAGGAGACGTATAAGGAAGGAAGGATCGTGACTGATGAAGAAAGGAGGAGAGGAGAAAAGAAGGGAGAAAGAAGTATCGGAAGGAAGGAAGGAAGGAAATATGTGTTGTAAAGAGAAGGTGAAAGGCTATGAATGAGGAAGGAAGGATTTTTGAGATAGAAGGAAGAGAGAAAATAAAAAAGAAAGGAAGGAAGAAAACATGAAGGCTGAAAAAAGGAGAAATATACTAGGTGGAAAAGGAGGAAAGATGACCTGCGAAGGGAGACTATGACTGAGGAAGGAAGGAGAAGAAGAAAGAAAGAGGGGAGGAAGAGGACGAGATATAGGTGAGAAGGAAGGAAAGAATGATGTAGAAAGATGCGTTAGACAAAGAAGGATCGTTTTTGAGGAAGGAATGATAAATGGATGAAACTAACGAGGAAAAAGAGAGGAGAAAAAGGTGATGTATAGATGAAAAGGAAAAAAAATAAATGAAGACCCGGACTGAGAAATGAAGGATATATGAGGAAGAAGGGAGGTGGAGAGAAGAGAGGAGAATGAAAGAGAGGGGGAAAAAGGAAAAGTATAGTCAGGAAGTATAGAGGGAGGAACACTGTGATAGAGGAGGGAAGGAGATTTGAGAAAGAAGGAAGGAAGGAGGAAAAAGGAGGATGAGAGGGGATACAGAGGGAAAAGTATAGGTGTGGAGGAAGGAGGAAGAGGAAACGATTTAGGAAGGGAGGGACATGATTGAGGAAGGAAGGATTGATGAGAAAGAAGGAAATAAAGAAGGAAGGAGGTAAAGAGAGAGGGTAGAACAATGGGTGCAAGAGAGAAGCATATAGGAAAGAAGGAAGGTAAGAACATTGTATTGGTAACGATGCATCGCTATTGAGGAAGGAAGGAAGAGAAGGAAAGGGAGGAAGGTATGCTTGGAAAAGAGATAAAAAAGGGTATTATGTTTTTCTTTTTTCTTCTTTTTTTTTTGCTGGTGTTATGTTGCGGTTCTCCTTTCTTTCTCCTTTACCCTTTGTTTTATTCGTCCTTCTACCACTGTCTGTGCGAGTGTGTGTGTGTGTGTGTGTGTGTGTGTGTGTGTGTGTGTGTGTGTGTGTGTGTGTGTGTGTGTGTGTGTGTGTGTGTGTGTTTGTGTGTGTTTGTGTGTTTTATCACTTTTACTCTTAATTCTATGCGTATGTTTTCTCATCATCTCCTGTTTACATTTAATCCACCTCCTTTTCCTCCTCCTCCTCCTCCTCCTTCCTCCTCTTCCTCCACTGAATATTTCCTTTCCTATGTTCACCTTCTTTCCTCCTCTGTTCATCATTTTTCCTCCTCCCCATTGTCCTCCTTTCCTCTCCTCCTGCTCCAGTTCCTCCCCCCTCCCTTACCTCACCTGTCCTCCTCCTGTCTCACCTGTGCAGTTTCCGCATGTTTAATTTTCTCTCTTTCTCTTTCTCTCTTTTTGCCCTCACTTCTCCCTCCCTTCGTCTCCTTTATCCTCTCTTTTGTTTAACTCTTTTTCCTCTCCTGCCTCACGTTCACTCTCTCTCTCTCTCTCTCTCTCTCTCTCTCTCTCTCTCTCTCTCTCTCTCTCTCTCTCTCTCTCTCTCTCTCTCTCTCTCTCTCTCTCTCTCTCTCTCTCTCTCTCTCTCTCTCTCTCTCTCTCTGATCTTCTTTTCTTATTATTACTATTCTCTTTTTTTTTCACCTCTTCTCCTCTCTTTCTCTTTTATCCTCCCTTTTCTTTCCTTTCCTTTTCTTTCTTTCTCTGGTCTGTTGAAACTATTCCTCTTTTTCCTCTTTTTGAACTCCTTTTTTTCTCTTCTGCTTTCCAGCTTTACTGTTCACCACCTCCAAACTATTCGCATTTTCCTCTTTTTATTTGTCCTCAGTTTTCTCTATTATCTTCCTTCTGTCTTTCTCTATATCCCTTCTTCATCATCATCTCCTCTCTCTTCTCTCAGTTTCTGCTCTGACCTCTAAGAAAAACACTTCTCTTCACTTCTCTCTCTTTTTATTCTTCCTTTCCCATCTTCCTCCTTCTCTCTCTCCATTGACCCTATCTTCTTTAGTCATTTCATCTCCTCTCGCATTTCCTTTCATTTCCTAATCATCTTTCCTTTATTTGCTCCTCTTCTCCTTGCTTTATCACGCGTACCTTTCCACTCTCTTTCTTTAATTTTCTCTCTTCTCTTTTCTTCTCTTTTTTTTTTGCAAACCTTCTTCCCCCATTTGTACTTCTGTCTTCTTTCGTTTTTTCCTTTTCTTTCCATTTCTTCCTTTATTCCATTTCCTCTCAGCCACTTTCTCCTCTTCTTTTATCTTTCTTCTTCTTCTCCTGTCTTTGTATTCCCATTCTTTCTTTCTTTTCCTTCTGTTTTCTCTCAGTTTCCCTTTTTTTCCATTCCTTCCTTCATTTCCATCTCTTCCCGGTCTCTTTCTCCTTCTCTTCTAATCCTTTTCATCTTTTTTTTCCTCTCCTTCCTTTCCTTTCCTCCCTCCTTTACTCTCCTCACCTTTGCTCTCTCCACTGCCCCTCTTTCCTACCTCCGCCTCCTCCTCCTCCTCCTCCTACCTCTTCCTCCTCAACCACTCGGCTCCTCTTTGCTCTCCTCTCCTCTCTTTACCTTTCCACCTTCCCCTCTCATACCACCACCACCTCTTCCTCTCTCATACCTCCTCCTCCTCCTCCTCCTCCTCCTCCAGCCGCTCTGCTCTCCTTTCCAACACCTGGAGGGACCACCGCCCACCTCCAGGGTCATTAATTCCGTCTCAATTAGCGGAAATGGTAGCGTTCAGCACTTCATTATCTTCACCTGTGCCTTGTGATACCTGTCCAGACGGAACACTGCGGGGCGACGAGGTTAACGAGTAGGCGCCCGCGATAACCACCAAGAAAGAGATTAACGCCAGGACTAGGAAGAGGAGGTGAAGGAGGAGGAGGAAGAGGAGGAAGAGCAGGAAGAGGAAGAGAAGAAGTTGGGTTTGATAAGGTTGATAACTGTTTTTTCGTCTTCTTTCTCCCTTCCTTCTTTTCTTCCTAGCGCCAGCAGGAGGAGGAGAAAGAGGAGTAGGAGGAAGAGGAAGAGGAAGAGTAGAAGTTGGGTTTGATAAGGTTGATAACTGTTTTTTCGTCTTCTTTCTCCCTTCCTTCTTTCCTCCCTAGCGCCAGCAGGAGGAGGAGAAGAGGAGTAGGAGGAAGATGAGGAGGAGGAGGAAGTGAAAGAGGAGGAGAAGTGGAGTTTGATAAGGTTGATAACTGTTTTTTTCGTCTGCTTTCTCTCTCCCTTCTTTCCTTCCTAGCGCCAGTAGGGGAAGGCAAAAGAAGAGAAGGAGGAAGATGAGGAGGAGGAGGAAGCGGAGGAGGAAGAGAAGAAGTGGGGTTTGATAAGGTTGATCAGTGTTTTTTTCGTCTGTTTTCTCTCTCCCTTCATTCTTCCTTTTCTAACGCCAACAGGAAGACTAGGAGGAGGAGGAAGAAGAGAAGAAGAAAGAGTTAAAGGAGGAGTTATAATAATGTGAGGTTTGATAAGGTTGATAACTGTTTCTTCGTCTGCTTTCTCTCTTCCTTCTTTCTTTCCTCCCTAACGCCAGCAGGAAGACTAGGAGGAGGAGGAGGAGGACGAGGAAGAGGCAGAAGAAGAAGAAGAGGAGGAGGTGGAAGGGGAGAAGCGAAAATAATATGAGGTTTGATAAGGTTTTGATAACAATTTTGGTCTTCTTTCCTCATTCTTTCATTTTACTCTCTCTCTCTCTCTCTCTCTCTCTCTCTCTCTCTCTCTCTCTCTCTCTCTCTCTCTCTCTCTCTCTCTCTCTCTCTCTCTCTCTCTCTCTCTCTCTCTCTCTCTCTCTCTCTCTCTCTCTCTCTCTCTCTCTCTCTCTCTCTCTCTCTCTCTCTCTCTCTCTCTCTCTCTCTCTCTCTCTCTCTCTCTCTCTCTCTCTCTCTCTCTCTCTCTCTCTCTCTCTCTCTCTCTCTCTCTCTCTCTCTCTCTCTCTCTCTCTCTCTCTCTCTCTCTCTCTCTCTCGCTCCCTCCCTCATGTTCCCTTGGAGGTGTTAAATGATGAGGAAACACACCGTTAAGCCGTCACCGGGGCAGTTTTGGGAATTTATTCGGCATTTCTGAGTTTCTGTGTGTGTGTGTGTGTGTGTGTGTGTGTGTGTGTGTGTGTGTGTGTGTGTGTGTGTGTGTGTTGGTTGATTTTCATACATACTAGCTAACGTTACCAGTCTGTTTATGTAAATGTGTGTGTGTGTGTGTGTGTGTGTGTGTGTGTGTGTGTGTAAGACCATTGGTAACAATGTATGGATAATTTAAGTATACATACTCAAGTCCTAACGTTACTACTCTTTGTGTATGTGTGTTTGTATGTTTGTATGTATGTATATATGAATGTATCTGAATATCTGTGTATGTATCTAGACATCTATCTTTTTATCTATCTCTTTCCTTTCATATTCTTTCCTTTCTGATCTGTTGAAACTAATCCTCTGTTCCTCTGTTCCTCTTTTTATTCTCCTCTCTCTATCTGTCAATCTATCTACCAATCTATTCATGTATGTATGAAAGTATGTATGAATGTGTGTGTGTGTGTGTGTGTGTGTGTGTGTGTGTGTGTGTGTGTGTGTGTGTGTGTGTGTGTGTGTACGTGTGCATGTTGGTTAATTTACGTACACGTGCCCCCTTGCCAGAACTTGTATGGCTCACGTGCACACTTGGCCCAGAACGGTCATGAATTCGTGAGTCGGGAATTTAAAGGCGAATTACTCTTTGCCGCCACGACCAGGTAAACAGCCTAAAAATAAGTGGTCCAGCTCTCTCTCTAGCCCCCCTCCCCACCCCTCTCTCTCTCTCTCTCTCTCTCTCTCTCTCTCTCTCTCTCTCTCTCTCTCTCTCTCTCTCTCTCTCTCTCTCTCTCTCTCTCTCTCTCTCTCTCTCTCTCTCTCTCTCTCTCTCTCTCTCTCTCTCTCTCTCTCTCTCTCTCTCTCTCTCTCTCTCTCTCTCTCTCTCTCTCTCTCTCTCTCTCTCTCTCTCTCTCTCTCTCTCTCTCTCTCTCTCTCTCTCTCTCTCTCTCTCTCTCTCTCTCTCTCTCTCTCTCTCTCTCTCTCTCTCTCTCTATCTCTCTCTCTCTATCTCTCTCTCTCTCTCTCTCTCTCTCTCTCTCTCTCTCTCTCTCTCTCTCTCTCTCTCATTCTAAATTAATTGTGTATTCTTTCTTTTTTTTTCGTCTATTCAACTTCTTTCGTTTTCCCTTTCTTTTCCTTTTCATTAGTAACCCATTCTCTTTCTGTCTCCTACTCATTTTCTTCTCTTCCCTTTCCTTCCTTCCTTTCCTTCTTGCCTCCTCACTCCCTCTCTGACGTCCTCTCTTCCTCTCTCCCTCACTCATGCATACTCTTTCAGTTCGTCACTCACTCATTCGCTCACTCACTCATTCATTCACGCCTCCTTTTCACTCTTCACTCTCTGGAAACAACAACTGCAAAGGAAAAGCAATTAAAAAAGGTGACAAAAGTGAGGAATAGGCATGGAGGAGTGGGAAGGTAAGAAGGGAGAGGTGAAGGAAGAAGGGAAAGGAGTGCATTGGTAAGGAAGTGAAGGCAGGAAAAATTAAGAATATAGTGACTTGAGGGAGAGGAGGATAGAAACGTGGAGGAAAGGAGAAGGAGAAAGTATGAATAAGGGAAAAAGGAAAAAGGTATGAAGGAAGCAGGATTTGGGGGAGAGAGAGGAGTGAAAAAGGAAGAAAGGGAAAAGAAATGAAGAAGTATAGGTAGTAGGGGAAGGAGAGAGGAAGTGGAAAAGGAAATGCAGAAGAGGAGAAGAAAGAACGGCAAGGAGTGAAGGAATGTAGGAACCAAGTGATAAGTGAAGAAGGAAGCAAGGAAAGGAAAGGAGCGAAGGAGTGTAGGAATGGAGAGAGGGACTGAAGGAGGGAAGGAGTAAAGGAGGGTGAGATGGAAGGAGGAGGGGGCAGGAGGGGGTAGGGGGGGGGCAAGCTCATACCTGGCGCGGTGTACATATTCGGTGCGGCGAGACAATTGTAGGAGCGTAAAAAGGGCGGCGGGAAGACGCTTTTAGCAAGATGAGGCGACTCTCCCGGGAAGGCCCGCAGCGCTCCCCCGAGGACGCAAGTGCTCGGCCCCTACCTCCCCTCCTCCTCCTCCTCCTCCTCTTCCTCTTCCTCCTCGTCTTCTTCTTCCTCATCCTCCTATGTGTGATCCTCCTCCTCCTCCTCCTCCTCCTCCTCCTCCTCCTCCTCCTCCTCCTCCTCCTCCTCCTCCTCGCTTTCTTGCTCTTCCCCCTCTTCCTCCTCCTTGTGATCCTGCTTCTTCCTCGTATGAGCTTCCTACTCCACCTCCTCCTCCTCTTCCTCCTCCTCCTCCTCCTCCTATGTGTGATCCTCCTTCACCTTCTCTTCTTCTTCCTCCTCTTCTTCCTACGGGTGATCCTCCTCCTCCTCCTGCTCCTCCTCCTCTTCTTCTTGCCTGTGATCTTCCCGCCACTCATCTTTCTTCTTCTACATCTGATCTTTCTGCTTCTCCTCCTCTTCCTCCTCCTCCTCCTCCTCCTCCTTCTTCAACGTGTGACCTTCTTCCTCCTTCTTTGTGATCTACCTACCTCTTCCTCCTCCTCCTTCACTTCTTCGTCTTTCTCTTCCTCCTCCTTTTTGCGACCCTCCTCCTCCTCTTCTTCCTAATCTTCTTTTTTTTCGTTTCTTCTTCCTTTTCCTCCTCTTTAGTGATTCTCGGCTTCCTTGTCCTTCTTCCCCTCCTCTTCTTTTCTCTCCTCTTTTTCCATTCCTCCTCCTCCTCCTCCTTCTCCTATCTCGTCCACCTTGAGTCTTGCGGCGCGTGGCTTGTCTTATTTTTCTTCCTTTGTTTCCTCCTCTTCTCCTTGTTTTCCTTGTTGTTATTGTTGTTGTTGTTGTTGTGTGTGTGGTTCCTTTTGTCTTCCTCCTCTTTTTTTGTTTGTTTGTGTGTTTGTTCTCGCTTTGTATGTTTCGGTTCTTTTATTTTTTTTCCCTTTGATTTTTTTTGTCTTCATCTTTTTTTATCCTTTTGTCTTCACCTTTGTTCTCATTTTCTTTTTTTCTTGTTGCTTCTCCACCATTTTCTTTTATTCCTTCTCTGATTCCTCTCACTTTCCTTTCTTTTAATTCTGTGTTAATCCCAAATTCTTTTTCTGTAACCTCTTCTTTTTATTATGTTTCCCTTACTTCATTAATTCACTCAGATAGTTCATTCTGTTGTTCAGTGTTATGTTTTCTTCTTCCTGTTCAGTTCTTGTTTTCTTCTTTGTCTTTCTTTTGTTCTAACGTTATATTCGTTTTCTACTTTATTCCTTCTTTTTATTCCTAACTTTCCTTCTTTCCTTCCTGGCCTTATCTTTTCCCTTCCTTCCCTTTTCCTTTCTCGCCTTTTCTCCATTCTTATTTAATTCCTACATTGCTTCATTCCCTCCTTTTCTTCCTTACCTTTTTATTTTCTCCTTTCTTTATTCTTTAGTCCCTACATATCCTCCTCTCTTCCACTCTTCATCTCTCACTTTACCTGTTCCTCCCCACCTTCCGTCCTTCCCACATTGCGTATTTACCCCCTTTTCTTCTTTAATTCTATCTTCCTTCCTCTGTCCCTCCCTTCATCCACTCCTCTATTCTTTCTTCCTTACTCTATCTGTTCCTGCCTATCTTCCTTCCTACATTACTTTCTTGCTTCCTTTTTTTCTTCTTTGTCTTCTTTCTTCCTTCCTCTGTACCTCCCTTCATCCACTCCTTCACTCTTCCTCCCTTACTTTACCTATTCCTCCCTTCCATCCTTCCTTCCTTCCTTCTTGCATTGCTTATTTCTCTTTATCCTTCCTTCCCTTCTTTTCCTATACTCCTTTCTTCTTGCCTTTGTTCTTTCTTTCATTCTTCCTTGCTTACTTTACCTGTTCCTTCCCACCTTCCTTCCTCATCGTTCCACTCCTCCTCCTCCTCCTCCTCCTCTCTCTCACCTGTCTTCCCAGCCTCCGCTTACTCACAATTCATCTTGTTGCCTGTAATTCTGCTCCCTCCATAAATTTCTCTTCTATTATTACCCCCTACTCTCTCTCTCTCTCTCTCTCTCTCTCTCTCTCTCTCTCTCTCTCTCTCTCTCTCTCTCTCTCTCTCTCTCTCTCTCTCTCTCTCTCTCTCTCTCTCTCTCTCTCTCTCTCTCTCTCTCTCTCTCTCTCTCTCTCTCTCTCTCTCTCTCTCTCTCTCTCTCTCTCTCTCTCTCTCTCTCTCTCTTCGATATTTTTTCGTTTGGGTGTGGTTAGACGCGTTGTTGTTGTTGTTGTTGTTGTTGTTGATAATGCTGTAGGTGGTGATGGTAAACTTTAAAAATATCATAATACTCTCAATAGTTTTGCGGGTATTGTACGAGTATGTATTATGTTCTTTGGCTAGCATGTTCCGTAGAGTTTAAGAAAAACAGACCGACCATTGCCTGGAAAAAGAAAATGAACTCAACCTCAGTCAGATGAAGGACGATTAACTAGTGCGATGTCATTACTGCTTCATTCCCTGTCTCCCTAATGACCTTAACACCGTCACCAGTACGCCGCCTCATAACCTCACTAATCGCCACCTGCCACTAATCTCATGACTTTACTCTAGCAACGGGGAATATATCGAAAATACAAAACACACCATGCAATTCAAAAGCAAGTCTACAAACAAATGAACAAACAGGGCAGGATAGTAAGTGCAGAACAAGACCTTGACCTTGTGTTGTATGTGAGCTCTGTCCAGGTAATGAGAGAGAGAGAGAGAGAGAGAGAGAGAGAGAGAAGCAAGGGATGAAGAGGCAGGCTAATAGTGATCCTCTTAACCTTAATAGTTGCAGTGTGTGTGTGTGTGTGTGTGTGTGTCCAAAGAGTGTCAAGTCTGCAAAAACAACAAAAATATCGCGTTGGCGTGTAGTAGTAGTGGTAATAGCTGTAGTAGTAGTAGTAGTAGTAGTAGTAGTAGTAATATAGTGATTCATTCTTATTATCTTCCTTATTATCAATCTACCATTACTCTAATATGTGAAATTCCTTATATTTTCCTTAAGGTTTATTTCCCATTCAGTTAAGAGTTCCGGGAATATGTAAATGCGACGGCGTTGTTTACTGAGGGAGTGTTTGTGTGTGGAAGAGGAGAAGGAGGAGGAAGAGGAGGAGGTGGAATTAAAAGTGACTGCTTCAAACTTGGTCAAGAGTGTTTGCATAATGAAGGACTTGCCATTTTAAGAGACAACGCCATCTTTAGGCTGACTGTGACACCTCGCTGGCCTCCCGTAGGTACACTTTGAGTTAAATAGTTTGTCTTCAGCCTCGGTCCAGCTATGATGTGTTCGTGACGTGATATTTTGCTCCACTGTTTATTGCTTCGCGTCATGTGTTTTCCAAACTTCTTATGTGGGTATTTTTCTTATTTAACCACTATTTTTGGATTTTATTTCTTGTCCTCTCTCTTACTTATGGTTTCTTTTTTGTTTTTTGCTATTTCTTGTCTCTTATGTTTTTTTATATAGGTTATTTTATTTCTATTTTATCTCTTATTTTTGGATTTTACTTCTTACCCATTCTCCTATTCGTGATACATTTGTTATTTTCCTTTTTCTCATTCAATGTTTCCCGTCACTTTTTTATCATTCATTATTTAGGTTATTTTAATTTCAACCTTTCTTTTATAGTTTTCTTTCTCATCCTTTCTCTTACTTGTGGTTTATTGTGTTGTTGTTTTCTCTTTCATAATGTATCACGTCATCTCTTTTCCTTTCTTACATAGGCATTTTTATTTATTTACTTATTTTTTTTACCTCTGTTATTGAACTTTATTTCAACTGCCGTATTTTTATCGCCTTCTCTTTCCTTCCTTCCTGCCATCCTTCCTTCCTTTCTCTCCAGTTTTCTCTCTATATAATATTTTTTCAGCGGCGTTCACCCCTGACCTTCACAGCGCTGCCTGACGGAATGCCCTTAACCAGTATTTTATATATTTACTCTTCTTTATCTATTTATTTTTCCATGCCCTTGCTCCCCGCCCCCCCCCCCCCCCCCCCCACACTCTCCCCCCGCCTCCTCCCTCTTCCCTCCCTTCTGTCATGTTTCCCTTGCAGCTTTTATCTACTGCTTTGATGATTCGCAGTATCTTTTTACACTTACAAAAAGCACATTTAAACTATTCCGTCGTGTATTTACATTTATTTTTGTTTGAGTATTTCCCTTTCGTGGCGAGGTCTGTCATGCGTTTTCTTTCCCTTCTTCATATTAGCTTTTTGTCATTGGCTTTTCGTTGTGATTTCATTTTCACATTAGGGTAAAAAGGAGAGAAGAAAAGGAGAAAAGGAAAGGAGAAAAGAAAAGGAGAAAATGAGAAAAGAAAAGGAGAAAAGAAAAGGAGAAAAGGAGAGACGAAAAGGAGAAAAGGAGAGAAGAAAAGGATAAAAGAAAAGGAGAAAAGAAAAGGAGAAAAGAAAAGGAGAAAAGAAAAGAAGAAAAGAGAAGGAGAAAAGGAGAAAAGAAAAAGAAAAAAGAAAAGGAGCAATATTACCGTTTTGCTTCTCGCCTTATTATGTTATTCTAAATCGTGTTGTTTTTTGCCTTTTTTTACACTTCGCTTTTCTTTCTTCTTTGCACGTTTTTTTTTTCCATTTACTGTCTCATTTTCTTTAGACTATTATGAAATTATTCCTCTTATGCCTTTCGCTCAACCTGCTTTCCAGAACGTGTCCTCATATGACTATTTTTCAACCAGTTTACCTTTCTTTATATTTTTCATCTTTTCTTTTTTTCTACTTAGTATTTGGGCTTTATTTTTGCTTTCCCTTACTCGATTTTCACCTATTTTCTTTCCCATATTTTTTCTCCTTTTCTTTTCTCCTTTTCTCCTTTTTTCCTCCATTTCTTTTCTCCTTTTCCTTTCTCCTTTTCTCCTTTTTACCTCCTCGGACTTATTTTCACTTTCTTTGTCTTTCCCTCAACTTTGCACGTATTTCCTTTCCCATATATTAACTTACCTTCTTCTATTTAATCTCTTTTGGCAGCATTTTCACCTTTTCACTTAGTCAGTTTTTAACTTTTTTCATCTCTACACCTACTTTTTTTTCATATCTTTCGTTATCTTTTTGGAGCATACTTTTTTTCTCTTCTACTTCTTCTTATATCGATTTTTTACACTTTCTTTTACTTCTTCGTATAGCCGATTCTTCACGTTTCTTTCCTCACCTGGTTCCTCGGCCTCTCCCACCTCCTCTCTCACCTTGGCTAGTCATTAAGGCGAGTCTATAACACCTGAGGGAGCCTGTAACCCGACGCTTATAAGATGATACCTCTCTCTCTCTCTCTCTCTCTCTCTCTCTCTCTCTCTCTCTCTCTCTCTCTCTCTCTCTCTCTCTCTCTCTCTCTCTCTCTCTCTCTCTCTCTCTCTCTCTCTCTCTCTCTCTCTCTCTCTCTCTCTCTCTCTCTCTCTCTCTCTCTCTCTCTCTCTCTCTCTCTCTCTCTCTCTCTCTCTCTCTCTCTCTCTCTCTCTCTCTCTCTCTCTCTCTCTCTCTCTCTCTCTCTCTCTCTCTCTCTCTCTCTCTCTCTCTCTCTCTCTCTCTCTCTCTCTCTCTCTCTCTCTCTCTCTCTCTCTCTCTCTCTCTCTCTCTCTCTCTCTCTCTCTCTCTCTCTCTCTCTCTTGTCTAACTTTCTTTTCTCGTCCGTTCCTCTCTTCCTTGATCTCTACCTTCGTCTGTTCTTACTTTACCTTCATTCTTTCTTGCCTTTCTTTCTTCTCTCGTCCGTTCCTCTTTCTTTCTCTCTCTCTTACTCGGTCTCTTTCTTGTATCCCGGCTTCTCCTTGTTCCGTTGTGTAGTCTTAGTTTCTTTAAAATGATCTGCCCTCCTTTCTTCTCTCTGTTTCCATTCTTCATTGTATCCTCTTTGTTATGTGTTTTCCTTTTCTATTTTCTATTTTCTCGTCTTCTTGTGTTGTTAGTTATCCTTGGTTTTGTTTCAGTATTGTGGCTTTTCTTCCTCTTATTTTTTCTTTCTTTCTTTTCTATTTTTTTGTTTCATTCTTCCTTCCTCTCTCTCTCTATATGTGTTTCTTTCTCTCCACCTTTCTTTTCTTGTATGTGTCTGTCTGAATGCATATCCGTCTGTGTGTCTATCTGCCTGTATATGTGTTTACCTGTATGTGCGTATGTTCGTGTCTGTCTGTATTTATCTGTATCCCTCCCTTTTCTCTCTCACGCACACCCTCTCTCTCTCTCTCTCTCACCCTTCCTCTCTCTCTCGCTCTCTCTCCACTCCAATCCATTTAGGCGTCTGGGCCACCTGCAGCATTATTTACCCCGCCAGTCCCGTAACGTCAGCTTCTGTGGGTGGCGAAGGTGCTGGTCGCCGCCATCAAGTCCTACACCCTCCTTCCGCGGCGTTCCCTGGGGCCTCGTGCCGCCTCCTGCCGCCCGAGGGGGAGAGAAGAGAGAGAGAGAGGAGAGGAGTGAGAAGGAAGGAAAGATTGGGTGGGGGGGGGGAAGGAGCGATGGGAGAAAGAAGAGGAGTGTGTAGGAAGGGAAGGTGAAGGAAGGATAGCGTGGGGAGAGAGAAGAGAGGGGAGTGGAGTGTATAGGAGGAGGTTGGGGAGAGGAAGGATGGAGAGAAGTGAGAGAAAGGAGTAGGAAGGAAAGGATACGGATGGGAGGAAGAGCAGGGCAAGGACGGAGTAGGAAGGATTGGTTAGAGGGGAGAGAAGTGAGTTGGGAGGAAAGGGTAAGTTGGGGAGAGGAGAGAGAGGGAAAGGAAGGATCGAGGGGAGAGAAGAGAGGGGTGAGCAGCGAGGAGGAATGAAATGGTTGAGGAGAGAGAGGAGATGGAGGAGATGGTGGAGTTAGTAGGAAGGATAGGGTCAGGAGAGAGAAGAAAGGGAGAGGAGAGACAAGAAAGGAAAGGGTTGGAGGGAAAGAAAGGAGTGAGATGAGAGTTGGAAGGAAATGTTTGGGAAGAGAGACGAAGGGAGAGAGATAGCAGATAGGATGAGAGAGGTACGATGGAGAGAGACGGAAGTGATGGAAAGAAACAGAGCGGAGGCAAAAAGAAGGAAATGGGAATGGAGGAGAGGAGAGGAGAGAAGAGAGGAAGAGTAAGAGAAAGAAGAGCGCTGGGGAGACGGATAGGAATAATGGAGTGAGAGGTAAAAAGGAAGAAAAGAAAGTGAATGGGAAAGATGCTGAGAGGAAGAACTGTACGGGGATGGAAAGAAGGAAAGGAAAGTGAAATGCAAGACGAAAAAGAATGCTGAGAGGAATGAAGAAGGGAGAATATGGAAGGAATAAAAGGGAAGAGAAAGAAAAGCCTGTTGAGGATGATGGGAGGAAGAAGAATAGAAAAATAAAGTAGGTGAGGGTAGATTGAGGAAAATGATAGAGGGGTGGATGCAAAAGATACTAAGAGGAAGGAAGAAATGAAGAAGAAAATTAATGTCATAGGGAGATAGAGGAAAGAAGAGGGAGATGTGAATAGATGTAGTAAAGTAAAGTTAAGGGCATACACTATAGCTGCACATGACCTCAGTGCTCATCTCCGTCTCATTGTCCCTTAAGCATGTAGTGAATAGGCAAAAATCTTCTCTTGGGAATAAAGGAAAAGAAAGAAAGGATAAAAGAAGGAGACTGGGTGAGGTAGAAGGAAGGAAAATTAAGGAAAGAAACGAAATACAGATGGAAATAAAAGAAAGGTGAGAAAGAGAGAGAGAATATATTACCCGCAGAGAAGAAAATGAGATGAATATATACAACAAGAATAAGAATCAACTGGGAAGACTTACCACCCGATGATTCTGGGAAGAGAGAGAGAGAGAGAGAGAGAGAGAGAGAGAAAGAAGAAGAAGAAGAAGAAGAAGAAGAAGAAGAAGAAGAAGAAGAAGAAGAAGAAGAAGAAGGAAGAAAGAAAAAAGAGAGATAAAAAGAAAAGAGAGAAAGAAAGAGAGAGATAGAGAGAGAGAGAGAGAGAGAGAGAGAGAGAGAGAGAGAGAGAGAGAGAACGAAAACAAAACAAATTAGCAAGACCAAAGGCTAGTAATAGAAAAAAGAAAAATAGGAAAAGGAGAAAAGAAGAGAAAAGAAATGGAAAAAAGAAACAAGTAACCAAATAGGAAAAAGAAAATGAAGGGTAAAAAAAAAGGAAAATAAATGAAAAAAAAGATTACACTGGAGACTCGAGGCGGCACGGAGGAGGAGGAGGAAGAGGAGGAGGAGGAAGAGGAGGAGGAGGAGGAGGAGGAGGAGAGAAAGATGGAGGAAAGAAAAGAAAATGGGCGAAGTAGAAAATGTATCAAGGGAAAGGCAAGGAATAGACGAAGAAGAAGAAGAAGAAGAAGAAGAAGAAGAAGAAGAAGAAGAAGAAGAAGAAGATGATGATGATGATGAAGAAAAAAAACAAGAAAAAAAAGAGGAAGACCAAGAAGAGAGGAATACTAGGGCAGCTCCGGACACCATCTTGCCCTCTGTTGATGGAGAATTCGTGTAGAGAGAAGGAGGGAGGAGGAGGAGGAAGAGGAGGAGAAGGAAGAGGAGGGAGGAGGAAGTTGAGAGTTTTTCACAGCAGAGGTCAGACGGCAGCCGAGAGAGAGAGAGAGAGAGAGAAGATGAAAGAGGAAATGTAATGACGAGTAAGAGGAAGAGAAGGTTTGTGGAGAAAATCTGCGATGCTTGAGTGGACGTGAATCAAAGAACGCTATAAAGAGACCGAGGCTTTGTAAAAATGTCAACCTCCCACCTCCATCACCTCCATGACCCTCTCCTCGACATCCATCACCATCACTATCAATCATCACCACCACCCATCACCACAACACCCCACCCCCTCCTAACTACCACCACTATCATGACCCTCCCCACCACACCCATCATCATCAGAACTACCATTTCCACTGTCGATCATCACCACCACCCATCACCACAACACCCCACCCCCTCCTAACCACCACCACTATCATGACCCTCCCTGCAACACCCATCACAATTTCAGAGCTTCCATGTCCACTCTATAAAAGAACTTATCGCCACCTGTATTATAAAAGAACTAATCATCATCTGTACTTCTCTCTCTCTCTCTCTCTCTCTCTCTCTCTCTCTCTCTCTCTCTCTCTTCTCCTTGTCTTGTGTTGTTTATCTCCACTACAGAAGGGTGATGAAAAAACGAAAATTAAAAGAAAGAAAGAGAAAGGAAATTAAGAGGTAAATTACAGATATTCTCAAATTCCAACATGTTTAAAAATGAGATTGATTCACTTTGTCTGGTTTTCTTTATTTTCTTTACCTAGTTGCATTTAGTCATCTCGTTATTCCGTCTTTCAGTTCCTTACTTTCCCTTCCCTTCCCTTCCCTTTCCTTCCCTTCCCTTCCCTCACCTCACCTCACCTTACCTTACCTTACCTGACCTTACCTAACCTTACCTTTCCTTACTTTGCCTTACCTTACCTTGTCTTTCCTTACCTTGATTTCTCTCTCCCTTTTCTCTTTCTTTCTCTCCTCTCTCCTTCTAATTCTTTTTAATTAGTTGCTTTCCGTCACCTCTATTCTCTCTCTTCACTTCCTTTCCTTACCTTACTTTCTCTCCTCACCTTACACCGATTACCTTTCTCCTCCTTACTCTTCTCTTCCTCTCTTCTTTCTAATTAGTTGCTCTACTCCACCTCACTCTTCCCTCCTCTCATACCCTTCCTTACCTTACCTTATATTCCCTTACCTGCTCACCTCGTATAATTTCCTTTCCTCCTCCTTTCTCTTCTCTTCCTCTCCACTTTTTTTGTCTCCCCATCTTCCTTCCCTCCCTCATCCTCCTCCATCTTCCTCCTTCGTCGCCTTCGTCTGGGTCTTGTCGCCGCTCAGTGTTGATGCAAATATCTCGTCAGGCTTCATTGGCGGCGACCCGTAGCCAATTTAATGACTGAAAGACGCCAGGTAGCAGGTGTGTGTGTGTGTGTGTGTGTGTGTGTGTGTGTGTGTGTGTGTTAGTGATGGTGGTAATGACAGTGGTGGTAAGAGATGATAGGTCTTTTTTTTTGTCCTTTAATAAGCAAGTTTTGGTGAATAATAGTGAGTTGGTTTTACATTCCTTTTCTTCATATTGCTTAGTTTTTCATGTTTTCCATTTTACCTGTGTTCGTTTTTGTTAATCTTCAATACCTGCCTTTCTCCAAACACTGTTACTCCTTTACTTGCGTTTAATTTTCTGTCTTAATTTACTTCCCTGGGTTTTTCCTCATCCGTTTATCTCAACACCTCTATCCTGTTTTGTTTCTAAGTGTTTTTTTTTAATTCTAGTTATTCTGTTCCTCGTGTATTTTATTATGCAAGTTTTTTTCTCTTCCCTGACCCATATATAGAATCACCACATTAATGTCCTCTTCTCTGCTTTTCTTGCTGGTCCCTCCCTTATCACTTCTCCGACATTCATTGATTCTCTCTCTTTCCTACAACTTCTCCAGTCATCCGTCTCTCTTTACCCATTTATCAATCTGTCAATTCTTGGTCCTCCTACTTTCATTACTTCTCCAGTCTTCATTCCTTATTCTTATCTTCTTATCGTGCCCTTGGTCTTTTTTTGTACATTTCTTATTATTATCATTATTCTTTATTCATCCATCGCTCTCTGCTTTTCCCATCCATACTTAGAGAATAGCAATGCATCCCTTATCAATAAATCGTTTCATGACTATATGTCCTCCCCTCCCTTCCACTCTACCATCACTCGGCTATTCCAAGCTTCACTATTTTCTACATTCCATTCCTTTTTGTTTCCATCGTCACTGCAACCTCAACCCATCCATCAGTCATCTCCGTCACCCTGCTTTTCCTCCCTATCTCCACCATCACCACAACCTCACTCTGCTTCCCCACCCTATTAATACTTTCTACACTCGATCCCATTTTATTCCCAATGTCACTGCAACCTCGGTTCATCCATCCACCATCTACATTAATCTGCTTTTCCTTTTCATCATCTTCCCCATCACTACAACCTCTACCTGTCCTCCCCATCAATTGAGTGGCTTATAAACACCCATCATTCATCTATTCCATCACTGTTTTCCCTCCCCATCATCTTCCCCATCACCACAACCTCTACCTGTCCTCCCCATCACCTGACTGGCTTATATACACACACCTGTCTGCGCGCGAGCCCCGGCAGCGGAGGAATTAATGAGGTAGTGTGACAGGTGCGTGGTGAGGCGTGAGACACAGGCGCCGGAAACTTTCTCACCCACACCTGTACCTCTCTCGCCCCCGCTAACTTGCTAATTAATAACCAGGTGTCTGTCTGTGTGTCTCTCTCTATCTCCCTCTCTGTCTTTCCCTCCCTTCATCCATTCCTTCGTATCTCTCTACTTCCCTCCCTCCCTCCCTCCCTTCCTACATATCTATCTCTCTCTTTACTTCTGTCGTTTTGTCTCTGTCTGTGTCTCTATCTCTCTGTCCTTCCCTTCATCCATCCCTATATGTACCTCCCTCGCTCTCTCCTTCCCTTCCTCTCACTCTCCTTCCCTCCTTCCCTCCCTCCTTATATACCTTTCTCCTCTTCTCTCTTTCCTTTACTTATGTCGTTTTGTCTCTCAGTTTTGATTATTTCATTTAGCTAGATTAGGTTTTGTTTACTGTTTTGTGTTCTTGATGGTCCTAATGCTGTTGTCTTTGATTTGTCTGTCTGTATCCCTGTTTCTCTCTATCTTTCTCTCCCCTTATCCCTCTCTCCCTCTCTTCTCCTTTCTCTTCTTCCCAGTCTCCCTTTTATGTTCTTATGTGTCGGGCTGTTGAGATCCATCGTCAGGACAGTTTATTTTTATTATTTTTATTGTTGGTGTTTGCGATGCTGACGCCGTTTGAAGGACACGCACCTACAGCTATTTGGGGTGGTTAGGATATTGCCTGTTATACGTGGACGTGGCGGCGTGGTGATGGCTGTGGTGGTGGTGGTGGTGCTCTGGGCGTGGTGTTGTGGCGGTGTTGGGTTGGCGTGTGGGACAGACTGACTGGTGATTGAGGCGAGTTCGTTGATTGCGCGTGTTAAATCGTTAAGGTGTGACGTTATTGTAATTGCCGTTTAACTTTTTTTTTCATTTTTACGGCGAGAAAAGGCTGACTGAATAAACATCATCGAAGGGGTAGAAAAAAACAACCACCATACAGCTACTACCAAACGTCGACTTGAAAAAAATAAGGTAGTATGCAGAGTTTCACAAGAGTATCGATCAGTTTAGTTCATGAGTTCAGTAATTCATGAGGTCAGTTTTGTTTAGTCATTTAAGGTGCTCCTATTCTTCACTCTTGCATTCGTAGAGTTATGGGATGACTAAAAAAAATGGGAGTATCTGATTTTTGTTACTGAATCATTTTTTGTCAGTACCAATTATGTAATACACCATCACTTGCAGTTAAACTCATCTTGAATAACAATGATTCGCTCTCGTCACCATGCACCCCCATCACCTCCATCACCCTCAACACCCATCACCATGTCAGAACTACAATTTTCACTGTCACTCACCACCACCCATCACCCCCATCACTATCACCATGACCCGCTCCACCATCACCACCTCTACCAAAATAACCGTTCCCTCAACACCCATCACCATCAGAACTACCATTTCACTGTCACTCACCACCACCCATCACCCCCATCACTCCAACACCACCACCTCTACCTAAATATCCCTTTCCTCAACACCCATCACCATCAGAACTACCATTTCCACTGTCAGTCATCACCACCAGCACCACCCATCACCCCCTTGTACAACCACCATCCCCACCCCCTCCTAACCTCCACAATCACCACCACCATGACCTTCCTTCTTCTCCACACCCATAACCACCATAGCCACCATATCCATTATCAGTCATGCATCGTCACCATACACCCATCACCACCATACATAACCCTCACCCCCCCCCCCCCTTCACATCACGCCGCACGAGCCTCACACACGCTAATAAGTCTTACGTCTAAGTAACGCGTGAACTTGTGTGCCGTTGGCGGAAAAAATGGATATTGTTTTAATTGTATAATTGCGCAAAATAGCCGTCAGCTTCCGCCGCCGAGGGTGACAGTTTGGGCCGAGTTCCACACACGTTACATTTCCCGCAAACCACCCAGCCAACCATTTTTTTTATTTATTTTTTTCACATTCATCGTCCATTTTTCAGCGATGCGCGATGAATAATAAAAGAGTGTAATGCAGCAGGAGCACCACCACCACCACCACCACCACCACGAACACTGCCTCTACCACCACCACCACCACCTCCACGTCACGGTCCCACTACATACAATATATTCACAGCGGTCGAGCAGATACAAAGGGCATGGTTGGTGTTCTGCTTCCTCCTTTTCCTCCTCTTCCTCCTCGTCCTCCTCCTCCTCCTCCTCCTCCTCCTCCTCCTCCTCCTTAGGTGTGTGGCCCTACAGGAAGTAGAGATTAGGAAGGAATCCCGGCGTGAGGGCTCGAGCAAGGGGCCGAGAAGGGAGGGAAATTAAAGACAGAAAAAGGAAGTCGGAAAGGCGTACAGAGCGACACGAAGCACCCCGGACGATGGCATTAATAGGGAGGGTGCAAGAGAGAGAGAGAGAGAGAGAGAGAGAGAGAGAGAGAGAGAGAGAGAGAGAGAGAGAGACCCCTACTACTTCAGGTTGGGGAACTTAATCGTAAGGATTTTGGCAAACATCTCGAGGGGATTCGAGTAGCACCCGGCTGTTGGTTCATTTACTGGAGTCGGGAGGCTGAGGGAGCGAAGGGAGGGGAGAAGGGGAGAAGGAGGGGGAGGGGGAGATGTAGGGGCGCATGGTGGAGGTGGAGGAAGAGGAGGAGGAATTGGAGAGGTAAGGAGGAAGGTGAGAGGAAGGAGGTGGAGGGGTTGGGAAATGTCGAAACAGAAAGGAGGAGGTGAAGGAGGGCTAGGGTGATTTGGGAAAGGTAGAATAGAAGGAGATAGGAAGACGAAGGAAGGAATAAGTCGAGAGGAGGAAAGATGAAAAGGGAGTGGAAGGAAGAGAAGATCTAGGGAGCATGGTAAAGTGGAGGAAGGGGAGGAATGGGAGAGGCGAGAGGCAAAGTGAAGGGAAGAAGGTTGGGAAAGGTCGAGATAGGAGAGCAGAAGGAGACAGGATGGAGAAGAAGGAAGTTGAAGGGGAGGAAGAGTGATAGGAAATGTAGGAAAGCATGGTGGGATGGAGAAAGAGGAGGAATGAGAGAGGTAAACAGCAAAGTGAGAGGAAGGTGGTGGAGGATTTGAAAAGGGGCGAGATGGAAGAGCATAAGAGAAGGGGAGGGAGAGAGAGAGGGGAGGGGAAATAGGAGAGGGAAGGGAGGAGAAAGGCAGGACCTGGAACGGAAAGGGAAGGGAAGGGAAAGGAAGGAAAGGAAGGAGAGATGGAAATGAAATGCTAGGAGGAGGAATAGGAAAGGAAGAGAAGGAGGAAGGAATAGGGCGAGAGAAGGGGAGATGAAGAGGGAGTGGTTGAAAAGATCTTGAGATACGAGTGAAGGGGAAGAGAAGAAGAGGTCTGGCCGGGTGAAGAGAGGGAAAGGGTGAAGGGAAATGGAGATTAAAGGAGGGGAAGGGGGACAGGTCTGGTTGGGTGATGGGAGGGTAAGGGGAGGGTAATGGGAGGGACAAGGCGGGATGGTAATGGGATAATAAATAGTCTTTCTAAGGTAAAAAAAAAACATTAAGTATTACCTATTAGTACACCTGGATGAGCATTACCTATAGAGTTTACCTGTACTACATAATCACATCCACTCACCTGCTAAACACTTATAAATTATTCTAAATCGCTTGTTTTTCCTTTTTTCCTTCCATTTTCTTTCCTTTTTTCCTTTTCTTCCATCTCATTCCCTCTTCTTTCCATTCCTCTTCTTCCTGCGCTCTTCCTTGCTTTCTGTTTCATAACCATTTCCTTTCGTTTCCTTTCCTTCCATCTCCTTTTTCCCTTCCCTTTCCTCTTCTTCCTGCGTTCCTCCTTTTCTTCTATTTCTCTACCATTTCTTTTTGTTACCTTTTCCTTCCATGACCTCCCCCCCCCCCCCCCTCCTTTCCGCTCCTCCTCTTCCAGCGTTCCTCTTTTCCTCCTGCTTCTCTACCATGTCTTTTCGTTTCCCCTTCCATCTCCTTCTTCCCTTCCCTTTCCGTTCCCCTCCTTCCCGCCTTCTTCTTTTCCTTTCCTATTCATCATTTATGGCTCACCTGGAAAATCATAGCCTATAGCGTGTTACCTGTACTACAAAAGCACCTCCACTCACCTCGCCAAACACCTGGAAATCAATCAGCATCACCTACACACACACACACACACACACACACACACAGACACACACAGACACACAGAGACCTCACCCTCTCACCCTTAACCTCACCTTCACCTCAAGAACTTCCTTTTTTCACCCTTTCTTTAAAACAAGTCGAGGGAAGTGAGTCTCTGGCTTGGTGGTCGGCTGGTTGGTTGCCGGAGACAGGTGAGGTTGGTGAGGGGGAGGTGGGTGGTGAACAGGGGGTGGGGGGTGGGGTGGAAGGAGGCCTCTAGTTTACCTGGCGCTCCACCTGGCGAGCTCTATCGACCACCTGCCACCTGCTGTCTCACGTGATGGTCGCAGCCTCCACACGCTGCTGTATGCCTCCTCTGTTCTGCCTGCTGCCGACAAGGGGAAGATAGGAAGGGAAGGAGGAAG
The DNA here is from genome assembly GCF_024679095.1 of Eriocheir sinensis. Taxonomy (NCBI): domain Eukaryota; kingdom Metazoa; phylum Arthropoda; class Malacostraca; order Decapoda; family Varunidae; genus Eriocheir; species Eriocheir sinensis. The sequence goes on from NC_066548.1 coordinate 9,323,042, forward strand.
CGGAGGAAGAGGAAGGGAAGGAAAGGAAGAGGATGATGGAATTGAAATGCTAGGAGGAGGATTAGAAGGAGGGAGAGAGGAAGGCAGGAACAGGAACGGAAAGGGAAAGGAAAGAGATGGAAGGAAAGGAAGAAGAGAAAGAAATTAAATGCTAGGAGGGGAAATAGGAGATGGAAGGGGAAGAGAAAGGCAGGACCAGGAACGGAAAGGAAAAGAAAAGAGAGATGGAAATTAAATGGTAGGAGGAGGAATAGGAAAGGAATTGAAGGAGGACGGAGAGGAAACGAAAGGAAAGGAAAGGGAAGGAAAGAAAAGAAAGAAAAGATATGAAAATTTAGTGTTTGAGAGGAAAAAAACAGAGAAACGAAAGTGAAAATAAAGGAAATTAAAAAAAAAGGCATTGGAAAGAGGGGAAAATGGAATTGAAGAGGAGAAAAGCAGGAGCGAGAACGGAAAGGGAAGGGAAGGAAACGGAGGGAAAGGAAAAAATAGTGATGAAACGGCAATAAGAGAGTAACGGAGGAAAGGGAAAGGGAAAGGAAAGGAAATGGAAGGAGAGGGAAATGATAAGAGATGATAATGAAACAGAAGGGAAGGAGAAACGGAAGAAAACGAAATGGAAAAACGGTGGAATGTAAGGAAAAGGAAAGGAAAGAAGGGAGTGGAAATAAAGCGAAAAGCATGGCGAAAGGAGGAAGAAAAAGGGAAATAGAGAAAAGAATAAAGGAAAAGAAGTGTAAAAAAAGGAATGAAAGGTAGATGGAAGATATAGGAAGAAAAAGAAAGGGGAGGCGAATGAAAGAAGAGAGAAATGAAGATAGGCCTCTCTCTCTCTCTCTCTCTCTCTCTCTCTCTCTCTCTCTCTCTCGTAAATAATAAACGTAACTCATACAGGACGTCACTCAAAAATTTATCTCCTTAGGACGTCAATGTCACTTGGGTCCGCAGGTCACACCACACACAGTCCAGGTCACAGTCAGTCCAGGTCACACTCACTCAGGTCACAGTCAGTCCATGTCACACTCGGCTCAGGTCACACTCAGCTAGGTCACACTCGGTCCAGGTCACACTCAGTTAGGTTAGTTAGTTCGTCACATTCAACCTTTCACACAACTTAGGTCACACTTTGGTCAGGTCACAGTCAGGTCAGGTTATCTAGTCATCTCATGCTGGTCAGAGCTGAAGGATGACGGGATGGATGAACGGGTGATGGGAAGGAAGGGGTGGAGGGAGTGTTGAAGGATAAGGGTAGAGTAAGGGAAAGGGGGTATGGTTAGGTGAAGGTGATGGGAAGGGAAAGGGGAGGAGAAAAGGGGGAGAAGGTTTGACTGGGTGAAGGTAGAAGGAGGGTGAAGGGATGGAAAGGGTAAAGGGAAGATGCTGGAAAAGGAAGGGGGGAGAAGTCTAGCCAGGTGAAGGGAGGGAAAGTGAAGAAAATGATAGAGGATGGGGAGGAGGAATGATAGGGGAAAGGGGAGAAGGGGGTAGGGGATCTAGTTGGGTGAAAGGGGGGGAAAGGGGAGAAGGGAGGAGGTGGCCAGGTTGGATGAAGGGAGGTCGGGATATACATTTATGCATGAGTGATCTCCTGAGGCCGAAAAACGTACAAATTTGTGTGCTACCCGCCTGGATTGACGTGGCCTGACCTGACCTGACCCGTGTGTGTGTGTGTGTGTGTGTGTGTGTGTGTGTGTGTGTGTGAGAGAGAGAGAGAGAGAGAGAGAGAGAGAGAGAGAGAGAGAGAGAGAGAGAGAGAGAGAGAGAGAGAGAGAGAGAGAGAGAGAGAGAGAGAGAGAGAGAGAGAGAGAGAGAGAGAGTGGTGTGTGTGTGTGTGTGTGTGTGTGTGTGTGTGTGTGTGTGTGTGTGTGTGTGTGTGTGTGTGTGTGTGTCTATCGCAGTCTGTCTTTCTCCGTGTCACAATCCCTCCGTTTTCTTTAGTGTGCGCTGCGAGACTCCCGTTTTCCTTCGCGCCACTAATCAAGCAGGGCGCCGCACTCCGTTTTTTGTGGCTACTTATTAACCAGAGCGGCGTGCCTCGTTTTCTTCGACCAATAATTAGCCAGACCCGCGCCGCCCGTTCTCTACGAGCACTAATTAACCATCTCATGACGGAGCAGCCGCCCGGCGAGAAATAATTAATTTGTATTCATTAAACTCCATCAGCCCAACTCCATCTCGCCCCAGTGATGGAAATAGGGAGACGACCCCGGACGGAAGAGAAGGGAGGAAAGGGGAAGGGATGGAGGGGAGGAAATTGGGAAGGGAGGAGAGGGGAGGGATGGAGAGAAGAAAAATGTAGGGAAGAAAGAAGGGAAGGGACAAAATGGGAAGGATGGAGGGAAAGGAAAGGGAGGGAAGGAAGTAAAGAGGGGATAAGAGAAGGGGAAAGGGTGGTAGAATGGAGGGAAAGGAAAAGGAAGGAAATAAGAATGGAAGGAATACGGGAAGCGAAAAGGGTGGTAGGTTAGAAGGAAAAAGGAAGGAATGGAGGAAAAGGAAAGGGAGGAAAGGAAGACGGGAGGGAATAAGGGAAGGGAAAGGGGTGGAAGGATAGAGGAAAATATAAAGTGCTGGAAGGAGAAAAGAAAAGAGGAAATTATGGAAGGGAAGAAGGATTGAAGGAAGGGAGGGATGGAAGGAAGGAAGGAAAGAAAAGAGGGGAAGGAATGAGGGAAGAGTAAAGTGGTAAAAATAATAATAGGGGAGGAATATTTATAAGAAGGAAAAATGCGAAACAAAATGAGAAAAAGGAAAAAGAAAAGAAAAAATAGAGAGTAAGGGAAAAAAGATGAAGGGAAAAAGTTGGAGGGACGAAAGAAAGAGAAAGAAAAAAAAGAAGCAGCTTAAAATATTGAGTGAGTTTAGCGGCGAAGCAGGAGGAGGAGGAGGAGGAGGAGGAGGAGGATAGAAAGAACGAAATAACGGAAGGGTTTGAGAAAGAAGAAAGAAGAGAAAAAAGTGAGTCATGTGAGAAAAAAGGAAAGAAAGAATCCGAAGATGAAAAAGAAATAGAAGAAAGATTAAGAAAGATACAATGACATCCACAAAGAAAAGAAGAGAGATAGAACAGAGAAGAGAGGAGAAAATAAAGAGAGAATTGGAGGATAGCGAAAGAATGATAAAGCAGAAAATACGATAAAAAAGGGAAAATTAATATAGAAAAAAATGTAAAGGTTTGAACATAGAAAAAGGAAGCAGAAAAGACAAAGAAATAGAAAATAAGTGGAAAAAGTGAAGTGAAAGAATGAATAAAACAGGACAAGGATAATTGAGAGGAAGAAAGAATTAGAAAAAAATAAGAAAATAATAAAGATGGAACAAAATGAAGAAGGAAGAAAGGAAGGTGAGTAAAGAAGAAGAAGAAGAAGAAGAAGAAGAAGAAGAAGAAGAAGAAGAAGAAGAGAGGAGGAAAGAGAGACGAGGGTAAAACCATTTAGGGAAGGAGGAGGAGGAGGAGGAGGAGGAGGAGGAGGAGGAAGAGGAAAGGAAAATAGAATAAAAGAAGGTCAGGGTAAAGGAGAAGGAAACGAAGCCGTGCGAGAGAAATGGAATAAAGACAAAGACTGAAGGAATGCGCAGAAAATGGAGGAGAAGGAGAATGGGAAGAAGAAGAAGAAGAAGAAGAAGAAGAAGAAGAAGAAGAAAGAAGAAAAATTAAAAGGAGAAGAAAATTAAGGAGAAGGAGTATGGGAAAAAGAAGAAGAAGAAGAAGAAGAAGAAGAAGAAGAAGAAGAAGAAGAAATGAATACAAAAATAAGACCAAAAGAAAGAAAAAAAGTAATAACAGAGAGAGAGAGAGAGAGAGAGAGAGAGAGAGAGAGAGAGCAAACAAGAATATATTTATCTAATGAATAGCCGGGAGAATTAGTAAGCAAGCCAAGAGGAAATTAAGAAGAAGATTGAAGGAATAAGTGATAAAAAAGAAATAAAGGAAAATAACTCGCAAAAGGAATTATTAGAGATGACGCCGAGGAAAAGAAAATAAGAGAGGAGGAAAAGAAGAAGCAGGAAAATGAGATGAACACTGACGAAATATCGGGAAAAAAACGAGGAAAATAATGAAATGAAGAATTAAAAGCGTCGCGTGATGGCGGACACTGAATAAAAAAAGAGGGAAAGAGAAAGGAAGAGGAAGAGGAGGAGAAGGAAGAAAAAGACGAAGGATGGAAAGAGGGAGATGAAGAAAGGAAGGAATAAAAGAGTGAGATGCTGAGAAGATGGAAGAATAGGATAAGTAGAAAGCAGGAAAGGAATGAGAAGAGAAAGAGAGGGAAGATAAGGTGGAAATGAAAGAATGAAAAGGGCAGCGTAGAATGAAAAACGAGAAATATTAAAGAAAAAAGAAAAAATATATAAGGCAGAAATGAATGTAAATAGAATAGGTTAAAATGAAAGAAAAGGAAATTATATGTAAACTGGCAGAATGAAACACAAAAGGAGAGAAATGTGGAGTAGATAAAAGAAGAGACATTGTAGAAAAAAAAATAAATAACGCAGAAAATATGTAAAGGCGTAATGAAACAAAAGCGGAAAACAACAATTCAGAAAACAAAATACAGTCGGAACAAAAGCAGGAAGAAAAAGTGAAAAGAAAGGCGAGGAGGAAGAGGGAAAGAGGAAGATGATGAATGACAATATATACAAGACAAAAAGATGACTAACACGAATATATTAAAAGAACAAAAAGAAGGAACAGAAATAGGAGGGAAGCAAAGGTAAAAAAAGACAAGGAGGAGGAGGCGGAAGAGAGGAAGAGGAAAAAACAAAACAAAAGGAAGAAACAGAAATAGGAGGAAAGGAAAAGTAAAGAAAGGCAAGGAGAAAGAGATGGAAGAGAGGAAGAGGAAGAAAGCAGAAAATTAAAAGAGTATTCCACCGCACAGAGGAAGAGCAACACCACGAGAAAGAAAGAACAGAATCCAGAGACAGATACAAATTAAAAGAACAAAAATAAACAAAAAAGAAAACAACAGAAGATGAAGCAAACAAGAGCAAAACAAGAGGAAGGAAGAAAAAGAGAGAAAGAAGGAAGGAAAAAGAAAAAAAATAAAGAAAAAAAGGAGAAAAAAAGAAAGAAATTGAGGAAAAAAGCAACAAAAAATAAAAATAAAACAAAAGAAACAAAACTCGAAAGGAAAGACGATAGGTGGAAAGTAAGTAAGAATGTAACGAAAGAAATAACAGAGGCTCAAAGAAGAGGGAAAAAAAGGAGGAGGAAGAAGAGGAAAAGGAGGAAGAAGGGGGGCAGCGGAAAGAGAAGGGAGATGAAGAAGAGGGCAAGGAAGAAGATCCAGTAGAGAGAGGAAGAATAGTCGAAGGAGGAGGAGGAAGACGAGGGAGAAGGAGGAGAAGGAAGAAGACGAGGTGGAAGAGAAGGAGGAGGAAGAGGAGGAGCGAAGGAGCAGCGAGGTAAGATAATTTGCAGGTTCCCCGCTTCCCTTGCCTCTTTAATTACGTGCCGGGAAATTGAATGACACTTATCGATTACCGCGACGCCCGAGTGTACGTCTGTCCGTCATGCCCCCTCACCCACCCCTCTCTCTCTCTCTCTCTCTCGTGCGCGACTCAAACTTAAAATTATGGAAAAAAAATAAGAAAGGATAATGAAAAAAAAATACTGAAACGGTAACAGTTACAGGGGAGGAAGGGGAAAAACGAATAAATGGAGGAATTGGCAAAATGAACAATTAGGAAGGGAAGGGACGGGAAGGGAGGGAGGGAGGAAAGGAGGTAAGGAAGGGAGGGAGGGAGGGAAAGGCAACGCGGCACGACTGAACTAAATTGCTGTTTTAAAAATTCACTTGCGAGCTGGTATTTGGAGAGAGACGGAGAGAGAGAGAGAGAGAGAGACAGACAGACAGACAGACAGACAGACAGACAGACAGACATCCATACACACATACTCACGCGCACACGCACACAAACACACACACACACAAAAAAAAGAGATGCACAAACAGACAAACAAAGACAAACATGCTTAGAGAATCAGACAAGAAAACAAACAAACAAAGAATCCTAAAATAAGTTGTATAAACAAGAGATCTTTCTGTACAACATCACCACAAAAATAAGAAAATAAGAAAGAAAATAAGAAAATAAGAAAGAAAATCAAACAAAAAGAAAGTAGGAAAAGAAAGAGAAGAAGAAAAAAACACGTACCACATCCACTACAAAATTTATCAAACTTTCATTTCATTCATTTGCAAAACCACCACATCTTTTTCTCTCTCTTTCTCGCTTTCTTTTTTTTTTTTTGCTCTCTAATTCTTTTCGTCCATTCTTTCTTTCATTCTTTCCTTGGGCGCCTCGTCGTTTTCCCTTTCACCTAATAAAATAATTTTCTCTTCCGATTTTCACTTTCATTTGCAGAACCACACTTACACTGATCCTTTATTTCTCTCTCTCTCTCTCTCTCTCTCTCTCTCTCTCTCTCTCTCTCTCTTCATATTCCCTTTAATTCTACTTCTCCCATCGTCTTTTTCATTATCGCTCTTTTTCTTTCCTAGAGATCACTTTTTTTTTCAAGGGGCGAAGGATATTGTTATATGATGTCGAAGTCTTTCTTTCCACCTGTTCTTTCTTTTATTTTGCCTGTTCATATACTTTGCTCTCTCTCTCTTTGGTTTGTGTATTTTCTGTTCTATCTTGTTTTCTCGTCTTTCCTCCTTGCACCATTTCTCTGTTCGGTCCTTCCTTCCTTCTCTCTTTCAATTCAAGAGAGGTGGAATTTAATCTTTCTAAATAGCACGAAGAAGAAAGTGAAAGCGGAAGAGAGTGAGCGAGCAGAAAAAGAGGAGGAGGAGGAGGAGGACGAGGAGGAGGAGGTAAAGAAAGAGTAGTTGGAGGAACAGAAATAAAATTAAACAAAAACGAGAGAAGGAAAAAAAAAAAGAAGAAAAATGAAGCCGAGTAAGTAAGAGAATAGACCAAAAAACTGAAGAAAAGTGAAGACAAAGGAAGACCGACGAATAAACAAACCAACTTAAGCTAAAACAAAACAAAAACACATTTAAAGAAACGACAAAGGAAATGAAATAAATAAAATAAAAAATCAATACCAGCGCCCGTAGTTAAAAAAAAATGCTTGTCAATTCACTCTGAAGCCTTTTAACTAACAGGATGAGCCATTTAACCAGAAAAAATCACTATGGAATGACATGCTACAAAAATTATACTAAGCGTCCCTCTTTTTTAACTGCCTCTTTCGTGTTACCGACTTATCTATTCCTAAACCCCGATCTTCCTTCATTATCCCTCAAAGAAAGAAATAAACCGTGTGGGTCACTGCTCCGCTTATAGTGCTGGCTTGTGTTGCGTCAGCGGTGTTGCTTGTCCTGGGTGTCAGTGGCCGGGGAGTGATTGATGAGTGTTGCAATAATCCAGACGCCGGGCGAGTGTATTGCCCGGCCAGATGATGGACACACTAAGGAAGCAGACACACTCCTTCTGGCTGTGTTGATGACCGTATGTAAGGGCGACGCCAGGCTTGTTTGGCACCTCATCACTAAAATGGCACAGTGAACAAGTGATTACATTCAGAGTAAATAAGTACACAAATAGAAGGGTGAGCTTGGAGGGGATGGATTAGAGAAGAGACAGATTAAACGAATCCTAATGAAGATCTAGAGGTGTCAAGTGATTACATTCAGACTAAATAAGTAGACAAATAGTAAGGTAAGCTTGGAGGTGATGGATTAGTGAAGAGACAGGTTAAACGTATCCTATAATGAAGATCTAGAGGTGTCTGCAAAAGGAAGTACAAAGAACATCCCCTTAAGAGACTGCTTCTATAAGGGAAATATTAGTAAGGGGCTTATTTAAGTTATATGAGGCTGCTTTAGTGCTTTTGTGTCAATCGTCTTAATGGGAAACAAACTTCAATTATTCTCAGCAAATACGAACTGTGATCTTTTGAGAAGGCTAATGGCGGGAATCAGTACTGAAGAATTAGTATTGAGAGAGTGAGGAATAGTATTTGCCTGAATGGGTATTAAAACTGTTGTCTTTTATGGGGTATGCATGTTATTGCTAGCCACGGGGGAGTGTGGTCATTACTCATCCAGCAGTCACCTGGGCAACCAATAAAAAAAAAAAGCACAGGCCGGCAGAGTGTGGGGAGGTAGTTACACGACAACCAAAGACCCACGTTCGTGTCCCCCCGCGGCCTACCGGTTCACAATGTTAATTTATTCTAATTTACTCGACATTCTCGCCCGGCACATGTTGTCAAAGGCTTTTTCAAATTGTTGGTGAATTACATGATTGGTTGTTTTTTGCACAATTTGCCGTCGCTGTAACTGAACACTTTAGCAGAATATTCAAAGCGCTACATATTTTTTCCCTGCAAAAGCTGTGCTGCGTGTATATGGGCCGCTGTTCCATAACTATTATCGTCCCTCAGTCCAAATGTAACAAACAGCGACCCATTGTAGAGTTTTCCCGGCGATACTAGGAGAGATTTTCTACGCTACTGACTCATTTCCATTAGTAGTCTCAGCGTCCATTAGTATACCCAATTATCGCGGCACACGGAACACACACTCGTACTTACTTACCGTGTGTGTGTGTGTCTGAGGCTGCCAGTACGTACACCCTCGCCGACGTTTGCCTGCCTCGCCATGGGTTGGAGCACACGCAGGAAACATTGATGGAGTGCGTCTGTAGCGGTGAAAGCAGAACTAAGTGCCTCGGTCAGTATTATGGCAAGTTTTCCGTCGCTTCGCTTTGTTCCCTTGTTTTTATCAATTAGTGGGCTGAAGAGGAGGAGGAGGAGGAGGAGGAGGACGAGAGAGAGAGGAGAAGGCAGAGAAAAGGATTGGGAGGAGGAGGAATGAATGAAAGACAAATGCGAAGACAAAGAGAAGGAAAACGAGAAATAACTGCATGGAAAAAAGATGTAAGGAGAGGATGCAAGAGGCAAAGAAGGAAGGAAGGAAGAGGAAGGAAAAGAAGGAAATTAGTTCAAAGAGAAGGTGAAGGAGTGAAGGAAAGACAAATGGTAAGACAAAGAGAAGTAGGATCAGAAAGAATGGCGAGAAGAGATAAAAAGGGAAGCAAGAAGCGAAGAAGGAAGGAAGGAAGAGGAAGGAATAGAAGGAAATTAGTCGGCCAAAGAGAAGGTGAAGGAGTGAAGGAAAGTCAAATGGTAAGACAAAGAGAAGTAAGATCAGAAAGAATGGCAAGGAGAGATAAAAAGGGAAGCAAGAGGCGAAGAAGGAAGGAAGAGGAAGGAAGAAAAGAAGGAAATTAGTCCAAAGAGAAGGTGAAGGAGTGAAGGAAAGACAAATGGTAAGACAAAGAGAAGTAAGATAAAAAAGAATGGCAAGGAGAAGAGATAAAAGGGGAAGCAAGAGGCGAAGGAAGGAAGAGAGAGAAGGAGAGAGGAAGCAGAGAGTGTTATTAATAAACTCGTTCTGTTTGGCCGTAAAGTAAGTGAATGAACGACAAAACTTTAGCGATAATCACAACCCCCTTCCGCCACTCCCCGACCCCTTCATTTCCCTTCCTAACCTTGCCCCTTCACCTCTCTTTGCCCTTAATTAAACCCCTTCTTTACCTCTCAGTTATCTCTCTACTCTACCACATTTTTTCCCTTCCTTTTCTGTCCCTATCACAAACCCCTTCCCCTTCATTTCCCTTCCTAACCTTGCCCCTTCACCTCTTTTTGCCCTTAATTAAACCCCTTCATTACCTCGCTACACAACAGCTTTTCTTTCCCTTCCCTTTCCGTCCTTATCACAATCCCCTTTCCCTTCATTTCCCTTCATAATCTTGCCCCTTCACCTCTCTTTGCTCCTTTAATTAAACCCCTTCTTCACCTTTCAATTATCTCGCTACTCTACCACCTCTTTTTTTCCCTTCATTTTCTGTCCCTATCACAAACTCCTTTCCCTTCATTTCCCTTCCTAACCTTACCCCTTCACTTCTCTTTGCTCCCTTAATCAAACCCCTTCTTTACCTTTCAATAACCTCGCTACTCTATAAACTTTTTTCCCCCTTCCTTTTCTCTCCTTATCACAATCCCCTTTCCTTTCATTTCCCTTCCTAACCTTGCCCCTTCACCTCTCTTTGCCCTTTACTTAATTAAACCCTTTCTTCACCTTCTTCTCTACCTTTCAATTACCTCGCTACACTACCATCCTTTTTTTCCTTCCCTTTCTGTCCTTACTCCTTCATCGCTTTGCCCCTTTCCATCACCTTTTCCCTTTTTTTCCTCTCCCTTTTCTTTCCTCTTACTCCTTCATCACCGAAACAGGGGAATAATAAAACTGCCATCCTTTTTTTTAATCATCTGAATCATCAATCATCATCATCATCATCATCATCATCATCATCATCATCATTGTTGTTGTTATGCTGTGTTGAGGATTGTAATAGTAACAGTAATGAAAACAGTAAAAAAACCCAATAATTATACCATCATTTTCGTCATCATTATCACTATCATTATCATCATCGTTTTTAGTATCATGTCATTACACTTATTATTCCTAAGTCTTTTTATAATCATTGGGAAGTTCCATTCATGTCGCCTCTTAAATATCTATACCTAAATGCATCTTTAAATATATGTCTTCTCTTTATTTTATTTTCGTTTTTGTATTCATCATCTGCCAATTACTCTCTCATTTTCTCTCTTTTATTTTTATTGCCTTATTTTCTCTTCTTCACTCATTCAAGGTTCACTAAATTTTCATACTCCACAAAATATTCTTTCTTCACATCTTTCTCTTTTATTTCTATCTCATCTTCTGTATTGTCTTTCCTTCCCTTCCACCCCGTTTCCATTATTTCCTCTCTCTTTCCTTCCCATCCATATCCTCTCCTTCCCAACAATCTTCTCTTCCTTTCCATCCCTCTACCTTTCATGTCCCTTCCTTCCCTTCAGTTCTCTTCCTTTCCTTCCCTTTTTCTTCCCTTCTTAGGCCCATTACTCTCTTAACCTATATTTTCCTTCACTTTATTTTCTCTTCACTTCCTCATACTTCTAAAACATTCCCACACTCCACAAAATACTCTTTCTTCACACCTTCCTCTCTCTTTTCTTTCCATTTCATCATCTTTATTATGTCCATCATCTGTCTATTACTTTCTTAACCTTTATTTTATTTTCCTTTTGTTTCTCTTCAATCTCAAACTTCAATAAAATTTCCCACATCACAAAATATTCCCTTCTCTCATCTTTCTTTCTCTTCCTCGTCCTATCTCTCTTCTCCTCTTTTCCTTCTCCTTCCCTTTTATTCCTCTCCTCTTTCTTTCTCTTCCTAGTCCCATCTTAACCTTTATTTTCTTTTCCTTTTGTTTCTCTTCAATCTCAAACTTCAATAAAATTTCACACATCACAATATATTCCTTTTTCTCATCTTTCTCTTCCTTGTCCAATCTCTCTTCAACTCTTTTCCTTCTCCTTCCATTTTATTCCTCTCATCTTTCTTTCTCTTCTAGTCCCATCCACCATCCTTCCCTTCTTCCCCTCTCCTTCCCTTTCCCCCTTATTCCCCTATTCATACGGTATCCTATTTCATCTCTATCTTTATTCTTGTACTCCTTTCTCCATGTTTTATCCCCTCTTGTCATTCTCTCTTCCTTTTTCTTAGATAAAAAAAAATTCTCTCTCTCTCTCTCTCTCTCTCTCTCTCTCTCTCTCTCTCTCTCTCTCTCTCTCTCTCTCTCTCTCTCTCTCTCTCTCTCTCTCTCTCTCTCTCTCTCTCTCTCTCTCTCTCTCTCTCTCTCTCTCTCTCTCTCTCTCGTTCCTCCCATCCTCCTTCCCTTCTTCCCCATCCAACACTCCTTTTTCCCCCCCTTTCCTCATTCTCGGCGTCAATTCATCTCTCCTTTCCTAATTTCCCTATCTCCCTCTCTCTCTCTCTCACGGTGGCCTTTCCCCTCCTTGTTTTTCATTTGTTTTCTTTTCCTTTCTCTTGTTTCTCTTCCCTGTCTCTTTGTTTGTTTTTCTTCCCCTCGTTTTCCTTTCCCTCCCTTCTCTTTTCCTCGTTTCCACTCCCTCTATTCACTTCCATTCTCTTTCCTTCTCAATTTTCTTTCCTTTTCTCTCTTGCGTCCATATGTTCAGCTTCACTTCCGTACTCTTTCATTTTTTTCTCTTTACTTCCTCTCTCTTTCTTTACTTCCCTTCTCTTCCCATCTCTTCCTTTCCCTTGAAGCCCATAATCCTTTCTTTTCTTTTCTATTGTTCCCTTCCCCTCCCTTCTTTTCCCATTACTCTTCCCTTCCCTTCCCTTCCTTTCCATTCATTCCATTTTTCTCCTTCTTTTTTCTTTCGCTCCTTCTCCTTCATTTCCATTCTCTTCCCTCTACCCTTTCCTTCACTCCCATCCTTCATCTATCTCCCTCATTCCCTCCACTTCTTACCCTTTCCTTCCCTTCCTCTCCGTTTCCATTATATCCTCTCTCTCTCCTTCCCGTCACTCTTCTCTTCCCTTCCATCCCTCTACCCTTCATGTCCCTTCCTTCCCTTCAGTTCTCTTCCATTCCTTCCCTTTTTAGGCCACCCACACAACTCTGTCTACCCACACTTCTTCTTTCTATCCCTATCGTACCCTTCCCTTCCCTTCCCTTCCCTTCCCTTCCCGTTCTAAGACGCCACCCACCCACAACAGCCTGCCTCACCATCCTTCCCACACCGTCGGCCTCTCAAACGAAGTAAACTGTAATGGGAAAAACAGGAGACGAGGCCGTGGATGGATCTCAGGCCAAATTAATACTGTCATTAGCAGCTGTCAGACGCACCTCCCCCTCCCCCCCTGCCTACCCTCCTCCTCCTTCTCTATCCCTCCCTGCCTCCTCTCTCTCCCTCTCCCTCTCTCCATCTCCATCTCGCCCTCTCTCTCTCTCCCCTAACCGGCCATGAGGAAGAGAAGGAGAGAAGGAGGAAAGGAAGGTAGTGGGGAGAGGAAGAGAAGGAGGAAGAAGGTGTGTGTGTGTGTGTGTGTGTGTGTGTGTGTGTGTGTGTATGTAAGAAAGGATTAAGAGATTGGAAGATAGATAGATAGATAGATAGAAAAGAGAGAGAGAGAGAGAGAGAGAGAGAGAGAGAGAGAGAGACCGAGGCCCTGAATGGAGGAGAGGAATGTCACTAATGAGAAAGAAAAAAAAAGAAAAGAAAAGGAGGAAGCCGAAGAAAGTGAGTGACGAAGAAATGAATGAATGAATGAATACAAAAAAAAAATAAAGGAAAAAAGATTCGAAATGTTTGTCAAAAAATATTTTCCAATCGCTTCTTTTAAAACTTCGGATAAAGAAAAAAAATATGCGAAGACCATTGATAGGAAAAGCACATAAAATTAAAGGTTACGAGAAGAGTTAGAGAAGGAGGAAGAAGAGAAAGAGGAGGAAGAGGAGGAGGAGGAGGAGGAGGAGGAGGAAAAAGATAAAGAAAATACAGGCATGATGGATTAATGATATGTAAACGAAAAAAGAGAGAGAGAGACAAGATTGACGGAGAGATAGACACTCAAACAGACAACGGCCAGAAAACAAAACAAAAAACATACAAATAAACACTCAAACACCTACAAATAAGTACACACCAACACACACACACACACACACACACACACACACACACACACACACACACACACACACACACACACACACACACACACACACACATACATACACGCTTTTGACCCTCTCCCCCTTACCCCGTTACATTCCCCCCCTCCTCCACCCCTCCCCCTCATCCCCAACGCCACCCCCCCTCCCCACACTGTCTACCCTTTGCCCCGGCCTCGTCTCTCGCGTGTTTTATCGGCCAGAGTCACACGGGTAGGTTCGCCTCGCCTCGTGTGTTGCCGCGAACTGGTTGAGGCGAGGAAAAAAGATGCACATTTGTCAAAACTTCGCTGGGCAGGTGTGTAAGTTTGGGGGGCATGGAGGTGTGCTGGCTGATTCCTCCTCCTCCTCCTCCTCCTCCTCGTCCTCCTCCTCCTCCTTGTCTTCTTCTTCCTCGTCCTCGTCTTCTTTCTTCTTCTATTTCATCTTCAACTCCTCTTCCTTCTTCTGTTCTCCTTTATTTCTTAGTTTGGTTCTTTTCTGCTTCTCCTTTCCATCATTTTGCTTGTCTTTCTCTTCCTCCTCTTCATCTTCGTCTTCTTCCTCCTCCTTCTACTTTTTCAGCTTCAACTCCTCTTCCTTCTTCTCTTCTCCTTTATTTCTTAGTTTGGTTCTCTTCTGCTTCTCCTTTCCTTCTTATTGCTTGTTTTTCTCTTCTTCCTCCTCGTCCTTCTCCTTCTACTTCGTCAACTTCTACGACTCCTCCTCCTCCTTCTATTCTATACTTTTTCTTAGTTTGGTTTACTTGGTTCCATCCCATATATCTTTTTTTTTTTCATTTCCTCCTCCTCCTCCTCCTCCTCCTCCTCTTTCTTCTTCCTCCTTCTCGTCGTCGTCACCTTCTTCTTTCTCCTCCTTTAAATCTTTCAACTCCTCGTCCTTCATCTTCCATTTCCTTGTTTGTTTGTTTTATAGTCTGGTTCTCCTTTTTGCTCCTTCCCATTCTCATCATTCTGCTTTTCTTTCTTTTCCTTCTCCTCTTCGTGGTCGTCCTTTCTTCCTTTCTTTCTTCTTCTTCTTCTTCTTTCTTCTGATTCTTCCACTTCCTCTTTTTTTCTTCATTTTCTTTCTTCTTCTTCTTCTTCTTCTTCTTCTTCTTCTTCTTCCTCTTCTTCTTCTATTTTCTTACGACTACTACTATTACTACTACCACCACCCCTACCACCACCAATACTACTACTACTACTCCTAATACTACTACTGCTACTACTATTATTACCATTCTCCTCCTTCTCCTCCTCCTCCTCCTCCTTTCATTTCCCTGCGTCTTCCTCACCTCCTCTTCCTGGGCCCTACCGTGTGGAGGGACAGGAAGAAGAAGATCGATTCGGCCTGTCAAGTGGAGGAGAGGGAGGGAAAAAGAGGGAATGAACTGGGACTCGCGTGAAACAAGAGTGAACTATCTCCTCCTCCTCCTCCTCCTCCTCCTCCTCCTCCTCCTCCTCCTCCTCCTCCTCCACTTGAGAACCTTACTGTACCTGCCTGCCCTGGAAATGAGGCTATAGGTGTCTACTCCTCCTCCTCCTCTTCCTCTTCCTCTTTATCTTCCTTCTCCTCTTCCTAGTTCTCCTAAAGGTGTCTGCTCCTCTTCTTCTTCTTCCTCCTCTCCTAAAGGTTTCTACTCTTTTTCTTCCTTCTCTTTTTCTCCCTTCTCCTCTTCCTCATTCTCCTACAGCAGTTTACTCTTCTTCCTACTCTTCCTCTATTTTATCTTCCTCTTCCTTCATATCTTCCTCTTTTATTTTAGCTATTCTTGCCTTTATCATTCTCTTCACGTGTTTTTTTCTGTTTTTTTTTTCCTTTTATTTCTCCTTCTTTCTCTCAAGTCACCTCGATCGTTGTTGATTATTTTCTCATTGATATGTTTATTCTTTCTTTTTCTTGCTTTGTTTTCTTTTTCACTTTTGTATCATCCAGTTTTATTTTACTTATTGGTCTTCCTTTCCTCTTTCATCTCGTTATTCTTTCTTTTATCGTAACTTGGTCCTGCTCCATTCATCCATTCTTTTCTCCCTTGTTTTTTTTCTCTTTTTTTTTGCTCCTTTTCTACCTCTTCATATATTCATTCCCCTCTCTCTTTTCTCCTTAACTTTCATACCCGGCTCCTCTTCCTCCTCCTCCTCCTCTTCCTCCTGCTCTTCTCCTCCTCCTCCTCCTCCTCCTCCTCCTCGTTTTTTTTCTCATCTCCTTGGCTCCTTTTCTACCTCTTCATATATTCATTCCCCTCTCTCTTTTCTCCTTAACTTTCATACCCTACTCCTCTTCCTCCTCCTCTTCCTCTTCCTCCTGCTCTTCTCTCCACCTCCTCTTCCTCCTCCTCCTCCTCCTCCTCCGCCCCCCAGTTTTTCCTCACGCCATTAAAGATAGAATGAAAGAGATCTCTGGTGGTATTACACTTGTCGTGGCCAGACCCGAAGTGATGGATTTGGCCCACCCCCGCAAGGACGAAACTCTACTCCTTCCCCCTGTTTTCCCGCGCCCTTACAGCTCTATCTTTCCCTCCCCTTGCCCCTCCTCCTCCTCCTCGTCTTCTTCCTCCTCCTCCACTTTCTTTTCTCGTGTTCTTCAGTTTGCTATTCAGGAAACACGTTCTTGATTCGTCTTAATTGTCGTTGCTGGATTTTGTCGGAATTATTGGATGGTCTTTGATGGAGCTCTCTCTTTCTTTCTCTTTCTCTCTTTTCTCACTCTCTCTCTTTATCTGTTTCTACTTATCTATCTATCTTTTTCGCTTCATCATTCTCTCCTCGTTTTCTCTCGCGTTTATCCTTAAAATCTATCTATCTATCTATATTTTTCTCTTTATATTCACCCGTATCTTCCTTCGCTTTCCTCATCTCTCTTCTTCATCTTTCTCTCCTCGTTTTCTCTCGCGTTTATCCTTAAAATCTATCTATCTATCTATATTTTTCTCTTTATATTCACCCGTATCTTCCTTCGCTTTCCTCATCTCTCTTCTTCATCTTTCTCTCCTCGTTTTCTTTTGCGTTTATCCTCAAAATCACTCGTCGTTGAGCGCTCTGGGATGCACGAAA
The DNA here is from genome assembly GCF_024679095.1 of Eriocheir sinensis. Classification (NCBI taxonomy): domain Eukaryota; kingdom Metazoa; phylum Arthropoda; class Malacostraca; order Decapoda; family Varunidae; genus Eriocheir; species Eriocheir sinensis. The sequence goes on from NC_066548.1 coordinate 9,339,658, forward strand.
GGCGGTGTGTGGCGGTGTGAATGTTTACTGCAGATGAAAAACACACGAGGGAGGCACGAAGCGGAGCGGCGGCGACGTAATGTAACACAACACAGCGAAAACGAAACTAGAGAGGAAGAAGAAAAGAGAGAGAGGATAATAAACTGTGGTGGGTGTGATGGAGGATAGATAATAATGTTTTTTTATGTGTGTTTGTGTGTGTGGGGGGGGTGGGGGGGGGAAGATGTATTAGATCAAGTATTATTTTTTTAGGGTTGTTAGATAGGAAAGAGAAAGTAAACAGAGGATAGTATATGAATGAGGAGGAAGGAAATAGAGAAAATAGAGGAAAAATGCATGATAGAGACGAGGAAGGAGAGAGGAAGAAAAGCAAGAGGAGAAAAAGGAGGAGAGGCGCATGGCAAGAAAGAGGGAAGAAAGAAAAAAGGAACGAAGAAAGGAATGACGAAACGAAGGAAGGAAGGAAGATAGGAGAGCGAAAATTAAAGAGCAAGAAGCAAGACAAACAAGGGCACAGCAAGAAAAAAGAAAGAAAGGAGGAAGGGAAAAGGGGAAAAAAATAGTTGACAAAAATTAATTGGACCGAATAAAAAGAAAAATAATATAGGAAAATGATACCGATACTCAATGTCACTGATATACACCCTGACAATTAAACCGATGGAAGTTAAAGAGGAAAAACAAAACAAATAATAACAAAGAAATCACAGTTAGAAAAAAATGGGACTTGCTGAAAAAAATTAAAAAAGTAGATGAAAAAATTGACAACAAAATAAATAAGAAAATAATATACAGAAAAATTACAATACAATACATACCTGGGCTTCACTTACCTGCCCTACCTGCATTCTTTCATTAGGCGAGGTGGCACGTGGAGGCTCTGTCTGTCTGCTTAAAGGTGAAGCCCATGACTCTCCTCTCCCCTTCGTCAGCAGATGTTCTGGAGGAGGGGACGAAGGGGAGGGTGGGGAGGAGGTGGAGGCTGATAAGGGTACAAGGTAAGGGGAGGAGAGTTGTTTGAAGGGGAAGAGGTGGAGGAAGATGAAAAAAAGGAAAGAGGAGGAGGAGATGGAATAGGAGGAGGAGGAGAAGGAGAACTACGAGATTGAGGAGAAAGAATAAGTGGAAGGAGAAAAAAAGAAAAAAAGAGGAAGAAAAAGAAGAAGAAAAGAAGTAAAAGTAGATGAGAAAAAGTAGAAGAAGAAGAATGTTTATGGTGATTTAATTATCCCGCAAATGAAAAAGATTACCCAAGAAAGATGCAAAATAAATCTAGATGTATGAGAGCTGATCCAAAAAAAAAGATAAGAGAGAAGGAAAAAAAATAATGAAAAAAAAACATGAAAAAGAAAAAAAAAGAGAATGAGGAGAACGATGATGATGATACAACTCATTAATAAAAAGAATTGTTGCATATTAAGAAACACAATCGAATCTTAAAGGAGGAAAATAAAGAGAATGAAAATCAAGAGAACATGAAAACAATTACAGAAACAAGAAAAAAAATGAAGAAATACAGACTCAAAATTAAGAAAAGGAAAAGGTTGCATTACAATCACCCGGCAGATGTTATTATTGTTGTTGTTGTTGGTGGTGGTGGTGGTAGCCGTGGTGGTGGTGGTGGTGGTGGTGGAGTGACCCTTGACCTCGCCCTCAGTCTCCCGCCTCGCCATGTGACCCGCGGGGGAAGGGTCAGCTTGACAACCCGACTGATTCCGTTGTTTTTCCTTCTATCCTCCATCCCTCCCTCTTTTTTCCTCCCTCACACCCTCCCTCTTTTTTCCTCCCTCACACCCTCCCCTCCTTCCTACTTGCACCTTCCCTCCCCTTCGTCCCTCCAACCCTCCCTCTTTTTTCCTCCCTCACACCCTCCCTCCCTTCCCTCCCTGCTGTTCTGTTTCCTTTTTTACTCCCTTCTCTTTCTCTCCCTTTCTAGCCTTCCTCCTTACCTCCCTCCTTCCCTCCCTGTTGTTTTGTTTTCTTCCACCTTCCTCCTCTCTCCCTCCCTCCTTTCCTACCCTCACTTCTTCCCATCTCCCCTTCTCTCCACTTTTATTATCCTCTTTCTCTCCCTCTCTTCCTACGTTTCTCTCTCCATCCACCTTCCCTCTCTTTCTTTTCTTTCTTAACCTCCCTTCTTGCCTCCCTGCCTCCCTTCTTTCCACATTCCTACAGTCTCTCCCTTCCTATTTCCCTCCCTTTTTTGTGCCCTTTCCTCTCACCCTTCCTCTCTCCCTTCCTCCCTTTCTAACCTTTTACCCTTCCTTCTTTCTCCCTTTCTTCCACATACCTTACCATCTCTCCTTCCCTACCTTCCTTTCTTCTTCTCTCCCTCCCTGCTGTTCTGTTCCTTTCACCTCTCTCTCCCTCTCCCTTCTTAACCTCCCTCTTTGCCTCCATGCTTCCATCTATCGCTCCCTTTCTCCCTTCTTCCCTACCTGATACCCTCCCTCACTCCCTGCCACTCTGTTTCCTGCCTCTCCTCCTCCAGCGCCTCCGCCTCCCTGTCGCTCCCCTGCTGGAGGGTTTAAAGATAGATCGCTTGGCGTGAAGGGAAAAAGGAAAACTCACACGAGGTCCATTCTCACAGCACAGTGTTGAGCCTCATGTTTGTGGTGGTGGTGGTGGTGGTGGTGGTGGTGGTGGTGGTGATGGTGGTGATGATGGTGGTGGTGGTGGTTCTTACTCCTTTTTCCTCAGTTGGTTGTTGTTGCATCTCTTCCTCTTCCTCTTCCTCTTCCTTCTATTTGTATAACTCTCTCTCTCTCTCTCTCTCTCTCTCTCTCTCTCTCTCTCTCTCTCTCTCTCTCTCTCTCTCTCTCTCTCTCTCTCTCTCTCTCTCTCTCTCTCTCTCTCTCTCTCTCTCTCTCTCTCTCTCTCTCTCTCTCTCGCCGTTCTTCCTGCCTCCCTATCTCCCTTCTCGTCCTTACCATCAGTGTTCCCACCTTAGTTTATCCCCTTACGCATTCTCTACCTTATTTCTCTTCCTCTGTTTACCATATATCCCTTGCTTCCTCCTCTTCCTCCTGCCCTGCTCTCCTTATCTCTCTTCTCGTCTTTGCCATTCGTCTTCCCGCCTCCCTATCATCTTACGCATGTTCCTCCTTTTTTTTCTCATCCCTCGTCCTCTGTTTACTGTACCTTCCCTATTTCTCTCCTTCTTTGCTCCCCCTATCTCTCTCTTCGCGTCCCCGCCATCCGTCTTCCCGCCACCGCCGCTGTTGTGTCTTCCCGTGTCCCGCCGGAGGAGTGGCGGGAGGAAGGGAGAGAGGGAGGAAGGGAGCCTCAAATGAAACAATAAATTCCTCCTCCCTCAAGCGTTTTCATATTCTTAATTCAGGCTTTAAATCTCGGTTTAGGTGGACCCAAGAATCTGTGGGGGGGAGGGAGAGGGGGAAGGGGGGAGAGAGAGAAGAGAGAAGAATGGGGGGAGAGAGAAAGGGGGTGCGAGGGAGGAAAAAGGGAGACCAACACCGAATCACACATGAAAATTTTCTCACGCTCACTCCTGAAATCTTACACAGAACTCTTACTCAAGTTTTTTTTTTTTTTTTACTCTCGCGCTCTCGCTGGCTCTCGCTGGCTCTCGTTCTTGTTCTCGTTCTCGTTCTCTCTCTCTCTCTCTCTCTCTCTCTCTCTCTCTCTCTCTCTCTCTCTCTCTCTCTCTCTCTCTCTCTCTCTCTCTCTCTCTCTCACTCTCTCTCTCTCTCTCTCTCTCTCTCTCTCTCTCTCTCTCTCTCTCTCTCTCTCTCTCTCTCTCTCTCTCTCTCTCTCTCTCTCTCTCTCTCTCTCTCTCTCTCTCTCTCTCTCTCTCTCTCTCTCTCTCTCTCTCTCTCTCTCTCTCTCTCTCTCTCTCTCTCTCTCTCTCTCTCTCTCTCTCTCTCTCTCTCTCATTTGACCAAAGTAGTTGAAGCTCCGCCCGGGCCTTTAAATGTCCTCTCCCGCCCATGAAGATTTTTAGAACTCTTAAAATCGCCTAAAATCGTTTCTTAATGTCACGCGGCGCCCCCAGGATCACCGTCGACAGTTTACTTCCGCCGCCGCAAGTTTTACGCCCCTCCTGACCCCTCAATATTAGCGTCACAAACCGGGCCGTAACGCGCACATTTTCCTCTCGCCCGTTCCCCTAATCCCTAATATTCTTTTGGCCCGTGTCACCCTTTCTGTTTGTCCCTTACGTAGTCTCTCTTTGATTCCTAAATATATTCTCCTTCTCTCTCTTTCGTTCTTAAACCTATTCATTCCCTCCTTTACTTAGCTATTCATATGCCTACTTTTCCTCTTTCCCCAATTCCTAATCCTTTATGTTCTTTTCCCCGTGTCACCCTTTCTGTTCCTTACATGCTCGCTCTCTTTCTATCTCTTTCTCTTTCGTTCTTATACCTATTCATCTCCATACATATGTCTGCCTTTTCCTTTCCCTCTCTCCCATTCGCCTAATCCCTCATATTTTTTTTCCTACTTCACCTTTTTTTTGTTTTGTACGTTGTATCTATTCTTTCTTTCATTTGTAAACTTATTCATCTCCTATTTTAGTTAGACATGCATACGTCTGTCTTTTCATCTCCCCCATTCCCCTTAATCCCTAATATTCTTTTTCTGCTTCACCATTCTTGTTTGTCGCTTCGTCACTCATTTCTATTCATAAGTGTTTCATCTATCACCATTGTTCCTGTGTACACATTTCTTTGGGATTATCATTTTATGCCTTCTCTGTCACTGTAGATCTTCCCAACTCTTTTCTCTATCATCCCTATTCGCGCTCCATGCCTATTAGTATATCATGCATTGCTTCCTTTCTTTTCATCAGCTAACTCTCAGTTTACTCCTATCCTGTGCCTTATTTTTTTCTTGCTCTCTGATCTCTCCTCTCATATTATCCTGTATCTTCATTCTTTCACCATTAGTCCTCATTTCGTCTTTTTTAAAGTGAAACAGATCTAACCTTTGAGAACCTATATGTCACCACATTCCCTCACGTCTTACACTGATCAGTTTTAAAGTTCCATGAAGTAAATATTTTTCTTCCACGGACACGGTGCGTTAAACCTCTGTTTCCTGGAAATGACGCAGAGCTTTTCCTTCCACTGGACACGCATCAGAATCATTCCAAGAAAACATACCGGGCGTCAAAGAACATAGATTTCGACAGAATCTTTCAGAAAAAGTGAAAATACCCACGATTCCGGCTTCACTTAATCCTGCTCCTTCTGGCTACCCATTCTCCCGTGTCTCCACTTGGTCGAAGTGTCTAAGGGCTGTCAGACCAGCGAATAGGAGGTCATTCAAAACAAAGTGAAGGATGCCGGGAGGAAAGAAGCAGAAAGGATGGAGGAAGACGGGAACCATTTTGTCTTTGTGCAGTTCTCGGAAAAAGAATAATTCCTCTCACAAAGAGTCCTTTTCTTTCCTTAGAACTGGATACTGAGAGGCAACCACCGCGGAAAGAGAACGGCGGCTGCCTTCCCGGCGTGTGTGGCTGCAGGCCGAGAGGCTGGGGAGGAAGAAGTACAGCTCGCGAGATTAATTAATTAAGAGTCATTGAACCCTCGTGAACTCAGTGTTTGAGTTTCCTGGGCACCGTGGAGGGGTAAATGTGCGGGAGCGGGCTGAGCGGACCTAAAGTACGAGCAATGGAAATGTCGACCACAGATTATGTTCCTTGGAGGAGGGAATGATAGCCTGTACTTACTGTCTGACATTAATATTATCGCTAGAGGGCGGCTCACATGCAAGGCACTGAGCTGGAGCGTGTTTTAGGAGCTGGAGCATGGTGGAGGATGTCACACCAACTAGAAACTCCCCGAACCTTGCTGTATGCCTCTGAGAGTGTGGCGCGATGGGCTTCACAAGTGGTACAGTAAGCATCCTATAGCAGAGCTCCTTCCTTCATATTGTCATATATTACATCAAAGAGGGTCTTGACCGTGTGACTGTGAGACTCAACATACTTTTACTATTAGCAATATTAGAAGTGATTGTTTCTGATACACCTGTCATGGACAAACTCTGTTGTCTTGTAGTAAAAGCCTTTGATTTTGTTTTGTTTTTCAGATTCGCTAACCGTGCACTAGCAATCCATTGAATCACTATCCCGTCCCTCTCATGTTCGATGGTAGCCTACACTGCCTGGTGGTACACTGGGATAAGTTTCTTAGCGGATATCCTCCTCTGAAGAGGTGAACAAGAGGGGGTTTGTTTTAATCTCTCATCCTGTTGTTTTCCTCATTATATTTCTCCATTCTTCAAAAAGAGAAGTAAGAGGTTTTAGGACAAGATGAACGATTCTCAACTTTGGAAGGCAGAAATGATCATCGGCACCGTACCTACCATGCACTGCTAGCCTCAGAATCATACACAGTGCTGTTCTTTGCCTCGTCACTAAACTCCGCCTCCTCGACTTCGAACCATTGGTCAGAAAGCATTACATTTTCTATGGTAGGGTGGCCAGTGACCACAGAATGGTTCCATGGCGGGAGGAATTAAGTACGCGTGGGCGTTGCAGGCCGTGATAAAGGTCGAGACGTGGATCTAACGGCGTCCATGAGTGTAATCGTCTCGTCCGTCCTACACGTGAGTTGGGGATCCTCTCGCCTGTAACGAGCCTCATTATCCTTCCTCAGGCAAGATCTTCCTCCCTAACCTCCCTCAAACTCCCCTGGCCCGCTCTGACCTTATTCAGTTCTCTTTGCATTCCTCAAACACTTTGAGACCTTCCGCGCCTCTCCCGGACCTCTCTGAACGCTTCTTGCTCCTCGCACAGCACAAATTCTTGCTACATCGCCCGAAACACACCCGCAACACCCTCCTGAGGCCTCCCTGACCCGCTCATTTGCCCATCTCTTCTTCCTTCTCTCCCTCAGCCCCCGCGTCCTGGTCAGGGGAGCGCCGCCACCTTCCCTCCCGCGGCCTGTAGTAGCGGGGCGTCACTCTTTGTTGTGCATGACAAAAGCGTCTTTTCGCATGATTAAAAAAGGAGGCAAGACTTTTCCTTTTCCTCGTGTTCTCATGTGTCACTCTCTCTCTGTCCCCCTCCCGCCTCCCCCTCTTCTTCCTCCACCACCTCCTCCTCCTCCTCCTCCTCTTCCCCCTCCTCTTGTTCTTCCTCCTTCTCCTCTTGTTCTTCTTCTTTCTCGTATCCCTTCTTCCTCCTCGATCTTTTCCATCATCTCCCTCTTCCACGGTTTCCTCCTGCAACTCCCTCCTCTCCTGTCACCACCGACTCCTCCTCCTCCTCCTCCTCCAATTCCTCCTCCTCCTCCTCCTCCTAGTCCTCGTTTTCCCTCTCTTCTCGGCCATTATCTTCATAGTTTTATCTCCACCTTTTTCTCCTCCTCCCTTGTCATTAGCTACAAATGGCTTTACCGTCTTCTCTCTCTTTCTCTCTTTCTCTCTCACTCGCCTTTTTTTTACAACTCGTTTATCTACTCGTCTCCTTTTTTTTCCAGTCTCGCTTTTTCGTACTAGTGTTTCTTTTTTTTTACGTACCTTCGTCCCGTGTCTCCTGGGGCGTTCCTTTCATTCTGCGTTCTCCTCGTTTGCCTCCTGGTCTGTCTCTTGCGAATTTGCCATCATTGTCTTTGTTTTGTTCTCGTCTGTACCTGCTCATTCCTTTCCTTTCTTCCCCTGCGATCTATACTCCTCCTTCCCCTTCTTTTTTGACCCTCCCCATCTCGCTTTTCTCTCTCCTTCTCTCCTATGATCATCTTTGTTTTTTTCTTTTTTTACTTACCAACGTTTACTTGCTTTTTCCTGAACCTCTACATGTCCTTTGCGCCTCCCTTCCCCCTCTCTCTCTCTCTCTCTCTCCCTCCCTCCCTCTCCACTTTTCCCTTTCCTTTCTCTCTTACTTATATTCCTTTGGTCGTCTAAGTTCTATTCCCATTCTTCTTTGCCTAGGTTTTTTCCTTTTCTTGTCCCTTCGTTTCTTTACGTTTCCCATTTTCTTCCTCCCACGATTTCCTTCTTTTCCCCTTCCTCTTCCTTCCTCTCCTCCATCCTTCTCATTCTTCGTCTTGGTTACATTTTTCCTTCTCCCTGGCTCCTCACCTCTTTTCCTTTTCAATTTTCTTCTTGCTACGTGTACTTCCTTCCCCTTCCTCCTCCTCCTCCTCCTCCTCCTCCTCCTCCTCCTTGTTTCTGGACTTAAAATTCCGCCAGTCGTCCGTCGGCCATGGATGTGTCTCCCATAACTCAGAATTATCATCCTCCGCTACATAATTTCCGGGAATCAGGAGGCCACGGCTGGCTAATGTAAACATACAGGAGCGCTCCCCCTCGCAATGCGTTATCCTGCATTAAGACCCGCCCACTTTTTCCCTCATTGTCTTGCCTTGCGTCTGTCCCTCCTCCTCCTCCACCACCACCACCACCACCACCTCCGTTTGTCTCTCGCACCATCTCCCGCGACGCTTTTTTTAATTTTTTTGTAGATGTATCTTGTATTTGTTAATGACTTTGCTGTAGGATGTTATGACTGTGTAGCACGGTTCTTATTTTGGCTTTTTGGACGTCCTTTGTATGTGCTTTATGTATTTTAGAGCTGTGTAGAGTGTGTTTATGTGTATGTGTGTGTGGGGGGGCTGGAGAGGGGGGGGGGGTAAGTGTGTGTGTGTGTGTGTGTGTGTGTGTGTGTGTGTGTGTGTGTAGAGAGAGAGAGAGAGAGAGAGAGAGAGAGAGAGAGAGAGAGAGAATGGGTGCAGCTCTTCAAAGTTTTCATTTGCTTAAAAGGTTTGTTTTGATATATCGGTCATCAAACGCTCGTAAGGAATAAAACAATAATGATAATGCGTTCATAGCCACATTGGAACTCAGCGTTTGGCACTGCAATATTGTTTAAGTTCTCTTCCTCTTTAACAGATGGCGCCACTAGCCGCGTCTCGCCTCCCCACCCAACCCCCCAACACCTACCTACCTCCCCCCCCATCCCCCCAGCCGAGTCCAGATGGTAAATGTTCCTTTAGATTACGTACATTTAGGCGCCTCTCACTTTACCTGCAATTGATAGAGCCACAGGTAAATGATGATCAGGTTTTCACATATATTTTTTTTTTTCTTTACATTCCTCCTTCCCTTTTTTCTCTTCGTTTTTTATCTGCAAAATTGTAATCAGGTTTTTAGATACATTATTCCTTATTTTTATTGTTTTTTTCTCTTCATTTTTCCCACCGTGTTATCAGATTTTCATTTATTTTCCCTATTTTCTCCTTTCTTATTTTGTCTCCATTATTTTTCCGCCGGGCTCAAAATTGTAATCAGATTTTCATATATATTTTCCTGTATTTTCTTTCTTCCTTGTTTTCTTTTTTTTCATCGTGCTATCAATTGCAATCAGACATTCATATTTTCAATCTTGTTTTTTCTTCTTTTCATTTTTCTCTTGTGCATTTAATTGTAATCCGAATTTCATGTATATTTTCCTGACTTTCCTTCTTCATTTTCTCTTCATATTTGTTTCACTGGGTTAAAAAATGTCACCATGTTTTCATATGTATATTTATTGCCTTATTTTCATCCTTCATTATTATCTCTTCATTTATTTTTTCACTGCGCGCAAAATACCTCATTCATGTTCTTTCCTTGGGGGCTATAAGATGAGAAAATGTACATAATTGATTATTTGTTTATTTTTAGTTTATTTGTAGCATTTCATCAAGAGAAACATGTACATACCTTATTATTATTTTATCATTAGTTTGTTAGTAGTAGCTTACTCACATACACAAACACAAACACACAAACCTCACCCACACAAGAATTTAAACCCAGCAAAGCGCGACACAGGAGGACAAACAGATAGACAGCAAGCAAGCAAGCAAAGAGCATAAAACAATCGTCAACTCTAAGTCATTCAGTCGATTTTACGCCGTTCTGTCTGCGCTGTGTGTGTGTGTGTGTGTGTGTGTGTGTGTGTGTGTGTGTGTGTGTGTGTGTCGTGTCCGAGCTGACCTCACCTCTCCCCCGGCGGTGTTTTCAAGGCATGGACAAAGAAGTTTTATTATGAGCGAAGCGGCGGAACAAAGTGGCTGATTGTGCGGCCCATATATATTTATTTTGAGGTGACGTTGTTTTTACTGCGGCTGGGATGTGTTTTTTTGCACCTGCCTGCCTGTGTGTGTGTGTGTGTGTGTGTGTGTGTGTGTGTGTGTGTGTGTGTGTGTGAGGGAACAATGTCTCTATAATTGTATGTTTTTTTTCTCCCACCTTATTTTCTGCTTCTTTTAATGGTTTCCTTATATACCTGTTGAGCTGGACAATGCACGGCGAGGCGACGAATAATAGCGGGTGAGGGTTTTTTCCTCTCCTGCCTGAATTATTGTTGTTGTTGTTGTTGTTGTTGTTGTTGATGTTGTTTTGTCTGTCTGTGTTCTGTGTGTTAGCGTAGGTTTGCCCTCGGTGTTTTGTCTTCTAGTGGCTGTTGCTGTTGTTATTGTTGTTATTATTATTACTATCATTATTGATATTTTTATTTTTATTATTATTATTACTATTATTATTATTATTATTATTATTATTATTATTATTATTATTATTATTATTATTATTATTATTATTATTATTATTATTATTATTATTATTATTATTATTATTATTATTATTATTATTATTATTATTATTATTATTGTTGTTGTTGTTGTTGTTGTTGTTGTTGTTGTTGTTGTTGTTGTTGTTGTTGTTGTTGTTGTTGTTGTTGTTGTTGTTGTTGTTGTTGTTGTTGTTGTTGTTGTTGTTGTTGTTGTTGTTATTATTATTATTATTATTATTATTATTATTATTATTATTATTATTATTATTATTATTATTATTATTATTATTATTATTATTATTATTATTATTATTATTATTATTATTATTATTATTATTATTATTATTATTATTATTATTATTATTATTATTATTATTATTATTATTATTATTATTATTATTATTTTTATTAGTAGTATTAGACGTAATGTTAATAAAACATAATAATATGATAATGAAAAATAGAAAAGCGGCTTTAATTATCATTTTATTGATAATACTAATAAAATTACTAATAATATTGATATAATAATAGTAATGTTAATAATAACCATAACACCCAAACTATTCTTAACACAATCCTCAGGTAAGACGCGAGATCCTAGCAAGGGACGACAGGTGTGCGCCAGGCACGGAACAGGTGCGCTCACGAGGACACGGGTGATTTAAGGCATTAACATGTGCTTCGCTAAAGACGTGAGTTGCCCCAGGAGACGCTGGTCGTGATTTTGTCAGGACACACGAGCAAAAGAGCTGGAATGGTTAATTAAGCTTCTAATCTGGCTTTGCTTGCTCCTGCTGAAAAGAGATACAGACGCGGAAGGGGCGAGCCGAGGAGAGAAAAGTCTGAGGAAAAGAAAGGTGATAGCAGGTTTGAGGGCGAGAGGAAGGGGCGTGTTAAGGCGGAGTGAAAGATGAGTTGAGGGAAGAAGAGTGAGCGGTGTGGGAGGGAGGGGAGAGTAATGAGGAGAGCGAGCGTGGGTGAGAGGTGTGAGGAGGTGATGAGAGGCGAGGAGGGGCGGCGAGAGGGACGGTAAGAGGTGAAGGAGAGGTAGGTAGTAATGGTGCTGGTGGTGGAGGTGTGGTAAGGAGAATTCTTGTGACGATCGTACATTCTCTGCATCAAGTGTTTGTGTAGACAGCAAGATTACCTGTAGTAGTATGGTTAGTAGTAGTATTGCTATCAAAGCTACTATCTTTATGAAAGCGCGGTTGTCTAGTGGGTTACAGTGTCAAGCCATGGAAGTGAAGAGCCAGAACGAGGCGTTTCGAGCCCCAGTGCCATCGCGTGGTGTCATTAAGGATGGGCAACTGGTCTTTTAAACCCCAAGCCACAACACAAAACAGCGACCATATAAAAACATTAGTAAAAGCTGTCAGGACAGAAAATATTACCCGTATCATAATTTCATTACCGTTATTTTTATTATTATTACCTCCGCCAACGAAGTTGGAGGAGGTTATATTTTCGGTCCGGTCAGTGTGTTTATTTGTTTGTTTGTTTGTTCGTTAACAGTCTCCTGTGCACAATTTTGCGGATATCTCAACCAATTTTTCAAGGAAGCTTCGTGACCATCCAGAATAGAACCCATTGAATTTTTGATGTCAAAGGTCAAAGGTCAACGTCAAGGTCGCACAAAACGTTAGATTCACATATTTTTGGCCATAACTTCGGTTCTCTTCATCGTAGAGACTTCAGACTTAGCTCATATTTTAGCTCATGGAAAGACGCACCTTGCATGGCCTTGAATATGACCTTTGACCTTGACCTCGAAAAGTTAATTATTATTATTATTATTATTATTATTATTATTATTATTATTATTATTATTATTATTATTATTATTATTATTATTATTATTATTAATATTAATATTATTATTATTATTATCATCATAAGTGTTATTATCATTATCATTATTATTATCATTATTATTATCATTATTATTATTATTATTATTATTATTATTATTATTATTATTATTATTATTATTATTATTATTATTATTATTATTATTATTATTATTATTATTATTATTAATTTCATTACTATTATTATTATTATTATCATTTGTATTATTATCATACATACTATTTTTACTATTTATATACTATTCTTACACTCGTTGATATGACTGTTCTTTTGTTTTTATTGTTGGTGATGATGAGGCTGTGGGTGCTATAGCTAAGGTATCCCGTGTAGTAGCAGCAATAGCTCAAAATTTCTTGTAATTGAAACTTACAGATCATTTAACGTAGATTTATCTTTAATCGCTTAGACCACTAACCTTATTATTTTCATATAGGCGATGGACAGTGGTAAGGACAGCTTTCCTAGACACACTTTACCAGCATTAACGGCAGAAGCAGCTGTAGTAGTAGTAGTAGTAGTAGTAGTAGAAGTAGTAGTAGCAGAGTTATTAGTAACCATATAAATATCATTATTACCATCCTCCCGCACCGAAATGTATTACTAATATATATGGGGTTGAGGGAAGATTATTCTCTCTCTCTCTCTCTCTCTCTCTCTCTCTCTCTCTCTCTCTCTCTCTCTCTCTCTCTCTCTCTCTCTCTCTCTCTCTCTCTCTCTCTCTCTCTCTCTCTCTCTCTCTCTCTCTCTCTCTCTCTCTCTCTCTCTCTCTCTCTCTCTCTCTCTCTCTCTCTCTCTCTCTCTCTCTCTCTCTCTCTCTCTCTCTCTCTCTCTCTCTCTCTCTCTCTCTCTTTTCTTCTCCCCTCGCTCTCTCTTTCTGTCTCCCTTTCCCTCGCTCCTTCCCGGGACGGAGTGAGGCGCGGTTCGCATTATTTGTGCTCGATACACCAAGGACGCTTTATCTCTCTCGCCGTCCGTGTGACTTCCCGGAACAGTTTACAGATTCACCGACTTGAAAGACATCCCGACACACACACACACACACACACACACACACACACACACACACACACACACACACACACACACACACACACACACACACACACACACACACACACACACACACACACACGCAAACACACACACAGACGCACCTGGAATCGCATCTTTTTTTTTCCCTCGTCTTCCTGCCTAAAACAAGCTGGTGTGCGTTTCCTTCTTCCCTGCTTCAAAGACCCAGGAGCAGTGAGCCAGCCAGAGAGAGAGAGAGAGAGAGAGAGAGGGGGAAAGGGTGGTGGTGGTGGTGAGGGTGTGAGGGAATTCTAGTTCACCCGACGGCCGCTGCTCTTCGTTGGCGTGCTCTCCGGGACAGTCTCTCTCTCCCTCTCGTTCTCCCTCTCGCGTTCTCTCTCCCAGCCGCTCCTCTCTGTCCTTTTCGCCCGCACCGCCTCGCCGCTTTGATTAAATTTGACCTCCTCCCTTTTGTATGTTATTAATCCCCTTTCCTCGTGTTTTCCCTGCCTCACTTAATCCTCGAGTCCGCCATTCCCCGCCGCGTTCGTGCCCCCGTTGCTCCGCCCCCGCCGCGCCGAGGTTGGGGCGGGGCGGGCGGGCGTGGGCGGGGTGGGCGTGTGTTATGGTGGTGGTGGGTGGTGGTGGTGTTGATGTTTTCCCCTCCTATCTCCACTTCTTGTTTCATCCGCCATTTTTGTGTTATTCAGTCCCCCCTCTCTCTCTCCCTCCTATCCTACTCTCCTCCACCCTTTCCTCTCTCCTCCGCTGTCTTTTTCCTTTCATTCCTTTCCTCCACTCTCCTCTCCTTTCCTTCCTTTCCCTCTCCCACTTTTCTTTCCTCTTGTCTCATTCCTTTCTTCTCTCTCATTTTCCTTTATTCATTTTATACCCCTCTTCTTCCCTCCCTTCCCTTCCCTTTCTTTTCCTTCCTCTTTGTTTCCTTCCTATTCCTTCATGTCTCTCCTTCCTTTCCTTTAATTTATCTCTTATCCTCTTTCTTTCGTTTTTCCTCCCCTCATGTTTGTTCCGTTTCTCTTCCTCATCATTGCTTATCCTCTTCTTCCTCTCCTCATCTCTCCTATGCTTCTCTTTCTCCATTACTTTTATCCTCCTCTTTTCCTTTCTTTAATCTTTCTTTTTGTCTACTTCCCTTTTCAATTTGCTCTCTTTCCACTTTTGATCACGTTGAAAATCGGTCTCTCCTTCATGATCCATTTCTTTGGTTATGTTAAGAAAGTTGTGATATTTGTGTTGTTTTGATTAATAATGCATCGTGTTTCATCCCTTCGACGCATTCACATTTTTTTCTTTTAATGGTGAATGAGATGAGGAAACAACAATGTCACTCTCCTATTGATTTCTTCTCTGAATGCACAAACCTCTCCCTCTTTTGTTTATTCGTTTTTTTATCTTCTTTTTAGTATTGAGATTTTGTTTTTTGTTGTCATTCCTGCATTGCTTCCTCTTTCTTTCTTTCTTTTCCTCTCCTCCGACTGTTTTCTTTTTCATCAATACTTCCTCTGCTTTTTTATCTCGCATTATTTTGCCTTATTCTTCCCAATGCCTTTTATCCCTTCGTTTTTTTTATTATTCCTGTTCTTTAGCGTTCCTTCACTGATTACTCTTTGTTCTTTTCCTCTGCTCATGTTCCTTCTCCTCCTCTTCATCCTCCGTCTCCTCCTCTTCCTCCTCCTTCATCTCCTTCCTTTTATGTGTGTGTTTTTTAGTATTGTTTTTTTTTTGTCATTCCTTCATTGCTTCCTCTATCTTATTTTCTTCCACCTGTTTTCTTTTTTTTATAATTCCTTCCACCTATATTTTTTCTCTCATTATTTCTTTCCCCACCCTTCCTTATGCCTTTCATCCTTCCTTTATTTCTGTATTATTCCTGCTCTTTAGCGTTTCTCTTTCTTTTTATCAGCGTTCACTCTTTGTTCTTTTTCCCTGCTCTTGTTCCTGCTTCTCTCCCTCTTTCTCTTCCTCCTCCTCCTCCTCCTCCTCCTCCAGACCTCATAATGTGAGGCAAGAGTATCTGTTTTCTGTCACAACTTGGCTATGAAAGTTTGAGAGAAGTTTGCCACCTTGAGCATAGGATGGATTCTTGGCGATATCACTTTAGCCTCCCCTCAAGAGAAATATCTGCAGGGGAGGAAGAAAACGGAGCAGCTGAGAAAGAAAGGAGGGGAACAAGGGGAGGAAGGGATGGGAAAATAAAAGGAAAACGGGAGGCAGGAGATTAAGAACATGTGCAAGGGAAGAACGTGTGGATGAATAAGTGATGGAGAGAGATGGATGAAAGAGGGGACAGGACAACACTAGAGGGAGAAAAAGAAAAACAAGACTGAAAATAAAGGAAGAAAAGGGGAAAATTTGTAGCAAAGAGGTGGTTAGGAAAAAGGAAAGGGAGGTGGTTGATGATAGAATAAAGAAGAATAAGAGTGGAGAGGGGAAAAGATAAGGGAAATGGAAAAGGATAGTTGAGGATAGAACAGAGGAGAATGAGAAGACTGGAAGAAGGAGGAGATAAGGAAAAGGGAACAGGGGATGGTTGAGGACAGAATAGAGAAGAAGGAGAAGAGTGGAAGGAGGAGGAGGTAAGGAAAGAGGAGGTTGAGAATAGAATAGAGAAGAATAACGAAAATGGAGGGAAGAGGAGGAGAAGGAGATGGTTGAGGACAGAATAGAGAAGAAGGAGAAGAGTGGAAGGAAGAGGAGGTAAGGGAGAGAAGGAGGTTGAGAATAGAATAGAGAAGAATAAAAATAGTGGAGGGGTGAGGAGGAAGAGGAGGTGGTTGATGATAGCGTAAAGAAGAATGAGAATAGTAGAGGGAGGAGGAGGAAAAGGAGAATGTGTTTGAGGGTGAACTAGAGTAAAATGTTTATGAGCCTCGTTTCGTGTCGCTCGATGAAACAGCTGTTCCCGTACGTAGATTATTGTTTATGGGCGTTTGTCTTACCACGTGGATTTGTCGTCGTTATGGAAAGTCTTATCCTCATCCTCCCTCTCCTATCTCCTTCCTTTCCTACTCTCCTTTTCTCCCTTCCTTTCTCGTCTTCTGTTTTCCCTTCCCCTTTATCTTTTCTCCTCTCCTTCTCTTAATTTCTTCTCTTCCTCGTCCTCCTCCTCGTTCTCTGCCTCCTCCTCTTCCTTATCCTCCTCCTTATCCTCCCTCCTCCTTATGCTTCCTCTCCAACTCCTTTCCTTTTTTCCTTCCTCCTTCCCTCCTCTCTCTTATACCATATTTTCTTTTTCTTCATCCGCTGTCCCTTCCCCTTTCCTTTATTCATCTCTTTATTTTTTTTCGCTTCCTTCTCCTTCCTTTTACTCCTCCTCCTCTTCCTCCTCCATCTTCTTGTCCTCTTCCTCCGTAGGCCCCCAAAAGAAAACATATTGGGAAAAAGATATAAAAAAATTTTCATACATTTTAGGGTGGAAATATGCAAATAACAGATCAGGAGACACTTTTCCCTCCTCTCCTCCCACTTCCCTCCGTTCCTCCTCCTCCTCCTCCTCCTCCTCCTCCTCCTCCTCCTCCTCCTACCCATCTTACCTATCGCCCAATATTCAAAGAAGTTACCTGAGCCGTCCGCCACTACCCTCCCTCCCTCTTCCCTCCCCTCCCCTCCTCTCTTCCCCTTGTTCTTCCCTCCCTCCCCTCTCCTCCCCCTTCCCCCACCGTTCATGTACTCTTCCCTCCATCATTCTTCCTCTTTCTAGACCTACTATACGTGTTTCTTGTCTCCCTATTTATTAGACATTACTGAAACAAGCCTATTTTTTTGTCTTCATTTTTTCCTTGTTCAAATTTTAGTATTTTTGCACATTATGATTTTTTTTTTTTTGGTTAATTGTTGCCTATTTATGTTTTTTTTTTTTTTTTGTCTGCAATTTCTGAGCTTGTTGGAGTCTTGTTAATATTATTTTTTCTTGTATTTTTTCTACTTTCTTTTATCAATTATTCCCCTCTTCTCTTTATTATTTTCATTTTTTTTCTAAGCCAACACATTGATTAACTTTCTTCTTTTTTTATTCTTCTCATGCCTTCGTCGTCATCATCTTATATTTCTTTGATTAATTATTTCCCTCTAGTTCTCATCTATATTTTCAAACATATCTTTAAACCAACACATTAAAAATTTCTTCTGTATATCACTCATGCCAAGCCTTCAACGTCATCACCTACATTTCTCTATTTGTTTTCTATGCATATTTCCTTCATATTGGCCGCGTGTATAAACAGTTTCTTCGCTGCCCATCACACCTTCCCTCACTGCGTCCTCTTTCTCCTCACTGCGTCCTCTTTCCCCTCATGTTTCGGGGTAAAATGCCTTGCTTATTATTTCCTGCATATTGAGGCGGCCGAAGGGGTGAGGGAGGAAAGGATCGGAGAGGGGAGGAAGGAGGGGGGTCGGCGATGGGGACACGAAGGAGGGGAGGCGGGGGAGAGGGTGAAACCGTAGCCCAGGTAGTTAATGAGTGTGGCTCAGGTGTGGCCGGCCCGGACACCTGCTAATGGGAGGTGACGCTCCCGCCACACCCACGACGCCGCCGCCTCCAGGGAAAGAAAAAGACCACAAAGGGAGAACCGAGCAGAAAACAAAAAACGCGAGATTCCGGCGGCCGCTGAGGAGAGGAAGTTGTTGGGTGATTAATTGAAATGTTGGAGTTTATTATATTGTTTTGAGTGAAGGTTGAACGTGGAGATACTTTGCTGGTTTCGTTTCCTACTGTAATATTTTTAATTTAGTTTCTTTATTCGTTTCCGATGATGTTTCTTTATCTACGGCTGTCTTTTCAGTTTCATATTTTAATTCGTTACCACTTTCATTCACCACTCATAAGTTTATTTATATTTCTACGGTATAAAATGGCAAAGAAAGAACTATAGATGGTTTTGTTCTCTGCTGCGATCTTTTCATTTTCATTTCCTAATTCGTTAACTCTCATTCACCATTCATAGGTTAAGCATTATATTTTTCCTATGGTATAGAGACAAACAAAGGACTACAGAAATTTTAATAACCTCTCCCACCCCCCCACATGGTACAATTGCGAAGAAAATCAAGTGAGATGCCATTTTTTTATTAAGTAAGCAGCTCAAGGGTAAGAATATATAAACACAAAAAAGTCGCTACGCGCTGCTCCTGTAAAAGGCTGTAGAGATGAATGGCCAAAAGAGAGGTCAATATTTTGGATGGAAAAATGTCTTGATACTTCCCTCAAGAAAGAATTCAAGTCGTAGGCAGGAGGAAATACAGACGAAGGCAGGCTGTTCTAGATTTTACCAGCGAAAGGGATAAAAGAATGAAGACGCCGGTTAACTCTTGCATGAGGGATTTGGACAGTATAGGGATGAGCTATGTGTTAAGATTTAGTTTCAGCGGTGTCTTGAAACTCTCCGAAAAAGAAAACAAAAAAACAAATATGGTATTCTTGAGAGAGAGAGAGAGAGAGAGAGAGAGAGAGAGAGAAACATGTCACCCCCTTTTCGATACTATTGTGCCTCCCCATCCCGCCAATGACGTTGCCATTTTCATACATTATCCCCCGTGACGGCGACGCGTGTCTGGCCGCCGTCACCGCGTCACCACGACCACCCCCGCGGCGCCCTCCACCACCGCTGACCGCCGCCGCCGCCATCACCACCAACACCACTGACCACCACCACCACCATTACCACGAACACCTCCACTACCAACACCACCACCAACAACAAAAACAAGAAAAAAACGCCAAAATATCAACAGAAACAAAAAAAAACAGCACATACGACAACAACAACAACAACAACAACAACAAATGACCACCCCCACCACCTGCAACAACAATAGCGAAAACAATAACAAAAAACAACGCCTACAGCAACAACAGCTACAATATTATCATCACAACCGTCACCACTATCACCACCACCATCAACATGAACATTACATTAATACCAACATCAAAACACCATCACCACAACAGCAACTACCACCACCACCACCACCACCATCACCACCTCCTAGCTCCTTATGTGAAAACTGCTGTACTCTTTCCCATTTGTTATATTTGTTTTATCTCATTATCTATTCACTTTTCTCGTTTTTTCTTCACTCGTAATACAGCAGACTTTCCACGGTAAATAAGACAGATCAAGGATAAAAAGGAACGTAATTTAATACTCCCAAGAGGCTGGCTGTGTTGGATGCCGGAGAAGGAAAGTTTTTTTTCCGTAATTTATTTTCTGGAGCACCTTTTAGATATGGGGCGCATCTCATCCCTCCTTGTTTTCTACTCTACTTTATGATGCTTTTCTGGAAGACAATAATTACCACATCTATGATTTTTTATTTTTCAGTCTTAATTACTCATGTCAAATCCATCAGACCTTGAGGGGCTTGTAATTATTTCCTTACTTAATTACTATTGGCTCCTATTATTGTGTCATCTTATTAAATGAATCAATGTAGGCGAAGATGGGGTGTAATAATCCAATTTTATTTAAAGACACTGAGTAATGGATCTTTGTACATGAAAATAATAAGGAATGGATCGTTACATATGGAGACAAATATGGACGGATCACTGTAATAAAAGATAATGAGAAAACGGTCAAGTAAGGGATTTGGACAGGGACACTAATCTATGTTTCCTCGCCCGACCATCTCCCTCAGTTGACGCCCCTCTCTTTCATTCTGTCTCTTCTTCAACCACTAAACGCCTTAAAGATAACGTATCACACACTTCACCGTACACAAAGGAACACAGGGACACCTTTAACTTAAAAAAAACCAGATGGATACACATATACACAAGAACTGGTGGGATTTAAAGGCATTCCAATCTCTCGGGTTCATTCGCTTGCTCCAGTGTAAGATATCTCATCCCACATAATTCACAGTAAATAAGGGAACACACAGACACCTTTCGACTTTAAACTCAGACGACTAGATATGCGGATACAAGAACAGGTGTGACGTAAAGGCATTGCATTCTCTTGGGTTCATAGTGTCAGTTTAGCGTCTCGAGGATACGTGGAATCCAGCACCAATCCTGCTCCTTCGATCTCTTCCCAGAATCGTTACAAAGCCCTGAGCCTCACCTCCTTGCCCGTCCAGCGTCCATCACCTCCTTGAGAGCCAGACAGACACGTGCGGGATGACAGGGATGAATGAGAGCGCTGCCTGTCTAGTCTCATTATCATCGGCCCGTTTGTTTTGTGTTACGTTTTTCCTTATAAAACATCCTCTCCCTCCCGTGAGTTCCATGACGGCATACCTCAGTCAAGCAACCCTGTCCCTCCTTTCGGTAATGAGAGTTGATAATGAGTAGAATAATAGCTAATATCATGGATAGATAGGTAGATATATAAATACCAAAATTGATAGGCAGGTAGAGAGACAGAGAGACAAGACCAACACTTGAATATGCAAATAAATTAGTGAACTTTATAAAGGCCAATACAAAACAATAAACTCTGTAAGTGATGCGCCGCGAAGCTGAACAGGAATAACAATAATAATGATGAGGATGATGGTAATAATAATAGTATTAGTAATAATAGTAATAATAATAATAATAATAATAATAATAATAATAATAATGATAATAATAATAATAATAATAATAATAATAATAATAATAATAATAATAATAATAATAATAATAATAATAATAATAATAATAATAATAATAATAATAATAATAATAATAATAATAATAATAATAATAATAATAATAATAATAATAATAATAATAATAATAATAATAATAATAATAATAATTAATAATAATAATAATAATAATAATGATAATAATAATAATAATAATAATAATAATAATAATAATAATAATAATAATAATAATAATAATAATAATAATAATAATAATAATAATAATATAGTAAAAACTAATAATAATAATAATAATAATAATAATAATAATAATAATAATAATAATAATAATAATAATAATAATAATAATAATAATAATAATAATAATAATAATAATAATAATAATAATAATAATAATAATAATAATAATAATAATAATAATAATAATAATAATAATAATAATAATAATAATAATAATAATAATAATAATAATAATAATAATAATAATAATAATAATAATAATAATAATAATAATAATAATAATAATAATAATAATAATAATAATAATAATAATAATAATAATAATAATAATAATAATAATAATAATAATAATAATAATAATAATAATAATAATAATAATAATAATAATAATAATAATAATAATAATAATAATAATAATAATAATAATAATAATAATGATGATTATAATAGTGATAATTGAAATAACAATAAAGATGACAGTAATGACACTGGTCATGATGATTTTTATTATAATAATAACAGTAATATAATAATAGTATTGAAAATAATGGACATCAGCTTTAATACCAAATATGAATTACTGTAAGCAGAACGCTCCTGTCCAGCTTTTTTTAATTTGTCTTTTTTATGAGGGATGAAGTTATTTCAGCAAAGCTTATCATGTCGCTGTGTTTTAAAGTGATTTGGTCATCGAGATTTGTATTATATATATTTTTTTACCTTCATATATCGACCTCTATTAATCTGTATATGTACGCATGTATTGTAGTCATATATATATATATATATATATATATATATATATATATATATATATATATATATATATATATATATATATATATATATATATATATATATATATATATATATATATATATATGCATAAGCCGAGCAGCCTCAGCAGTGCACAGGAGCACCTTCAGGATGGCCGCGTAGGCTGTGGGAGCTCCACCCCCAGGGCTGTGGAGGCTGTGAAGGGGAGCCGCGCCGGGAGCCGTTTGTTGCGGGGAGCAGCGAGGGAGGCTGAACAGTTCTTGGTGTTGATTCGATCGATGGAAGGATCAATATATGACGGGGCGAGAATGATGTCGGGATGACGTGGTGGTGGTGGTGGTGGTGACTGTGATGGTGGTGAGTGTAACAGTGGTGGTGGTGGTGATGCAGAGGAGGCGGTGGGGATGCAGGGTGGGCGTGCTGGCGGGCGGATGTTAGCAGGTGGGTGTGCGGGGTAAGCAAGTGGGTCTGTTTGCAAGTAGGTGCCTGGCCAAGTGGGTGCTAAACCAAGCTGTCGTGTTGCGGGGAGGATTGGATTCTTAAAAGGTGGAGTGTGCGCTAGGGAGGCGGTGCGGCGGGAGGGGGGTGTAGCTGTGTGTGTGTGTGTGTGTGTGTGTGTGTGTGTGTGTGTGTGTGTGTGTAACGCTGTGAGATGGAGAGGGAAGTAAAGTGTGGGAGGGGGGAGGAAGGGAGAGAAGGAAGGAGTGAGTGAGTGACTGTGTGGGTGAATGAAGGAGTGAAGGAGTGGGCGAGAAGTGCATCCAAAGACATAATGAAGTAGAGTCCTTGAGCCTTCCCCTTCATCCACCTCCCTTACACCCCCTTCATCCACCTCCCTCACTCCGGTAGCAGTAGTAGTCGTCGTCCTCCAGCGGGGAAGTAACACTCGGGCTGTAGCGGCGAACCATCCTTTTTGGGAACCGGTTAAAAAGAGTGGGCAAAATTTTCGTACTCGTAAGAAATGGTGGTGTTGGCGTTGGGCGGGGGCGCGCGTGACTGGGCATGCTGCTCCCGCCATCACAGACTGCTTGGCGCCATACGATAAGATACCTCGCGTTCAGACACTCCTCCGCGGCCCCGGCTTCGTCTCCATCACCGCTACACACTCCCCCCCTTCCCGGCCACTCCCTCCACCACTCACCCACTTAACCGAGCGTCACACTCACTCCCCGTCACCCCTCTGCTATACTAAGGTAGATTCCGGGTGATTCTACAGCGGAAAACTCGCCCTCACCCTCAGTGCTGGAAACGAACGCCGCGCTCCTGGAGACATTTCGACTCGTAGTCATGAATATTTCCTCATTTAGGTTTCATTGTTTTTAAGGGCGTGAGTGTTTGATTTTTGCCAGGCTTCCTATTTCAAGGGGACGTAAAAATGAGTCATAGTGATGTATGCCAACCATCCTCAACCGGTTTACGAGGGGAGGTGGGGAGGAGAAAAGAGGAGGATAAAAAGGAACAGACACGGGTTGGAAAGAACGTTGACTTGCCGGTAAAAGGAGAAAGAGTAAGAGTGGGAAGGAGGAGAGAAACGGAATGAGGAGCTGGAAGAGAAGGGATACTAGGAAGGAGGAAATAAGGAAAAGTTGACTTGGCGGTAAAAAGAGAAAGAGTAAGAGTGGGAAGGAGGAGAGAAACGGAATGAGGAGCTGGAAGAGAAGGGATACCAGGAAGGAGGAAATAAGGAAAAGTTGACTTGGCGGTAAAAGGAGAAAGAGTAAGAGTGGGAAGGAGGAGAGAAACGGAATGAGGAGCTGGAAGAGAAGGGATACTAGGAAGGAGGAAATAAGGAAAAGTTGACTTGGCGGTAAAATGAGAAAAAGATGGAAGGAAGGCTTGAATGAAGGAAAGGAGACAGAAAAGGATGAAAAAGAGTAAAAATGAAAAAAAAACGAGAATTAAAACGAAGAAAAAGAAAAGAAGGGGGAGTAGAAGAAAGGTGGGGAATTAGGAAAGAAGGCAGAAGAAGAAGAAGAAAGTAATATTGGAAAAAAAGAGAAGAGAACAAGGAGCTAGAGGAGAAAAAGGATGAAAAGTGTGAAATAAAAGAAGGAGACGGAGAAGAAAGGAAGGAGGTGGAGGATGTAAATGTAATACAAGAAGAGGGTACAAATATAAGGTGTAGAATGAAAAGAAAAGAATCAAGGAGAGGGAAAAGAATAGTAAATAGTATGTAAATGAGGATAAGAGTATCTGGATAACAAAGAGAAATGTCTATCCTGACTATTGATGTTTTCAGTTCTACGATGTGAAGCAAAATACATAAATCAATTGAGAGAAAGCTTAATTATTAGGAGCCAGAAGAAGTTGACGAAATCTTAAGGTAAATTGCAAGGAAAATGAATAACGTTCAGAATAGATGAAAGGTAAGAAACATGTGAAAGTGAAATTATAGGTAAATTTAATTAACTGATAAAATAAATAACCAAAAATGTTTCTGATGGTGTAGTAAGTTATAGGAAGAGCTGCAAGATATGAGAGAGAGAGAGAGAGAGAGAGAGAGAGAGAGAGCATACCCTACCAGCCCATTAATCATAGAGATCGTTGGGAGAGATACGAGAGATGAGAGACAGAAGTGGAGGAGGAGAGTATGTGAGAAACTCTCTCTCTCTCTCTCTCTCTCTCTCTCTCTCTCTCTCTCTCTCTCAGGTCACAACGTCCGTGTTATTGATTTCATTTTTTCTTCATTCGTTTCTTTTCTTTTTTCTTTTTCTTTTTTTGTTTGCTCTTCCTCGCGTCCTTCGTTTTTTTTTTTGTCTCGTTTCTTTTTCCGATATTTGTGTATTTCTGTTTCCTCACTTTCGTCGTTTTCTTATTGTTCTTTTTTTCTTTCTTCTTGCCATCTCTTTCCTTCACCAGCATCATAATTTTCTTGTTCTTGTTTGTTGTTTTTCTTTCTTCTTCCCATCCTCTTTCCTTCCTTCACCCGCATCATAACTTTCGCTTTCTTGTTTCTTTGCTTGCCTTTGTTCTTCTTCTTTTCTTCTTCCTTTTGACTTTATTTATTTATTTGTTATTTTCATTATCGGTTTTACACTCAGGAGTCGTTTCTTTGAGGCTGAGTTAGTTTGGCTTTCGTAATTTTCATTCCTTCAACCTCCTCGTTCTATCATTTTTCTCTTCTTCAGTTTTTCTACTCTCCCTCCTCCTCATCATCATCCAATTCTTCATCTTCCTCTTCCTTTCGCTATAATGTGCTCCTCTGTATCTATCTATTTTTGTATTATCCTTATCTTATGTTTTATCAATCTATCCTTTTTCTTCTTTCACCTGACTGATGTTACCTCCTTCTCCTCCTTCTCAACCTCCTCCTCTTGCTCTTCCTCATATTCATCATCCAGTTCCTCTTCCTCCTCCTTCATTCCGTTCTGCTTGTCTTCGTAGCTTTCATCCATCTCCACTTCCTCCTCCGCCTCCTTCCCCTTCTCCTCCTCCTTCTCTTCATCGTTTTCTTCCATCCACCTCTTAGTTCTCATCCTTCTCCTCTCCTTCCTCCTCCTCCCTCCGCTTCCTTATCCTCGTCTTCCAAGCTAAATTAATCCTTCTTTCCCGGTATTACGTCGGCGACTGAGCGATGAGTCTTCCTCGTACATCCGATAATGAACGTTGCTTGGACAAATATCGGGAAATAGTTGATAGTCGCCGATTTGTTGGGTGTTCGTTGTCCTTGGGCGTCGCTGCTGAGGCCAAAATTAGGTCCTCCCGAAATGCTGATAAGAAGTGAGAAAGAAAGAGAATATTTAAAGAGAAACTACGTAACTTCTGGAACTTTGTATTGAAGAGGAAGAAAGCTAAAGACGAAGATGAAAGAAGAAAAAAAAATAAAGCAGATAAGAAGTGAGTGAAATAGTATTTAGAGAGATGCTACGTAACTTCTGGAACTTTGAATTGAAGAGGAAAAAAACTGATGACAAAAAAAAAGAATCAGGTCTCCTAAAATGCAGTTAAGAAAAAGAAGTGAAAGGAAGAAAATATATAGATAGAAACTAACTTCCGGAACTTTGAATAATTGAAGAGAAAGAAAACCAAAGATAAAAATGAAAGAAGAAGGAGAAATAAAAAAAACTAAGAAAATGATAAGAATGGAAGTGAATGAAAGAATATACAGAGAAAAATCAAACTTCTGGAACTTTAAATAATTGAAAACAACGGAAGCTAAAGACAAGAATAAGAGAAGAAAGAGAAATTAGTATAAAGAGTATGATATAAATGTGTTCTTTGGAAATAATGTTAATGCTAAGAGTGTTGATCAGGTTTCCCACAAAAACAGAATAAGTTGTTAAGAGAAAAAGAAGTAAGAGGAAAATATTGGGAAAAAAAATTGGCTTCTGGAACTTTGAATACAAGGCGAAGACTGCTAAAGACTTAAAAAGAAGCTGAAAAATGGAACTGAGAGAAAGAACGGTGTTGGAAAATCTAACTTCTGGCATTTTGAACTGAAGAGAAAGAAAGGTAAAGAAAAAAATGAGAAAGATAAGATAAGAGAAAGAGAATAAGAAAAAGAATACTAAAGACTAAAAAGAAGATAAAATATAGAACTGAAAGAATATTGTTGGAAAATCTAACTTCTGGCATTTTGAACTAGAAAGAAAGCTCAAGGAAAAAAGAAGATAGAGAAAACAGTCACTCCGTCCTTGTGCAAAACGGTATAAAAGTGATCTTTGGAAATAATGATGATGATGGTTAGAGGGTTGGTCAGGTCTTTCAATAAAACAAACACAAGTAAGTAAGAGAAGTAATGTTAATAGAAAAACTAACTTGTGGAACTGTGGATAACTGAAGGGAAAGAGAACCGAAAATAAAGATGTAAGAAGGAAGAGAAATGAAAAAGGAAACAAGCAGATAAGAAAATAAGTGAGAGAAAGAATATTGATAGAAAAAACTAACTTGTGGAACTGTGGATAACTGAGGAGAAAGAGAACCGAAGATAAAGATGAAAGAAGGAAGAGAAATGAAAAAGGAAACAAGCAGATAAGAAAATAAGTGAGAGAAAGAAGATTGATAGAAAAACTAGCTTGTGAAACTGTGGATAACTGAGGAGAAAGAGAACCGAAGATAAAGATGAAAGAAGGAAGAGAAATGAAAAAGGATAAAAGCAGATAAGAAAATAAGTGAGAGAAAGAAGTTTGATAAAAAAAACTAGCTTGTGAAACTGTGAATAATTGAAGAGAAAGAGAACCAAAGATAAAGATGAAAGAAAGAAGATAAATGAAAAAGGAAAAAAGCAGATCAGAAAATAAGGGGGAGAAAGAATACTGATAGAAAAACTAACTTTTAGAACTTTGAATAACTGAAACTAACGAAGGCTAAAGACAAAAAGAAGAAAGAAAAATCAGTCACTTAGTCCTTGAACAAAAACTAAACAGTATAAATATGTTCTTTAATGATAACGTTTTTTTGGCTTCATAAAATACATTCTTTCACTCCTCGCTCTGTCATTTAATCTTCTCATCTTATTTTCATTCTTTCACTTCTTCGTTCTCTCATTTTATCTTTTCTTATTTTCTTTATTTCACTTCTCCCTCTATCATTTTCTCCGCTTCTTTTCCACTTTTCTTTCTCCTCTTCGTCGTTAGTTGGTTAGTGGGGCGAGATTTGTAAGAAGATGTACTGTAAGGCAAGCAGTAAGTCAGGGGCGTTGGTATTCAGTCAGTCAGTCAGTAAGTCAGTCAGTCAGTTAGTAGAGGGATATGCGACCCGCCAGTCTCCACTACAACCACCACCACCCCGCCAAGTCCCTCCCTCCCTCCACCTCTCCATGAGTTTCTGAATAATTTTGAATCGGATCTGGTCAGGTGGAGGAGGGCGGATGAGAGAGAGAGAGAGAGAGAGGCCCTTCCTCTATACCTCTTTATTAAAACGTCCCCATCCTCTCTCTCTCTCTCTCTCTTCTTTCTCTTTTTTCTTCTTCTTCTTCTTCCGTCACCTCTTTTTCTCATTCTTCCCTTCCGTTTTAGTTCATTCTTCTCTCCCTTTTTTCTCATAATTCCTCTTTCTCAATCTTCCTTTCTTCCCTCTTTCTCTTTTTCTGCATTCATTTCTCTCCTTCCTTCTCTCCTTCCCTTTTCCTCCCACTCCTTTCATTCCCTCCACTCGCCTAACCCTTCTCATTCTTCTTCCTCCTCCTCCTCCTCCTCCTCCTCCTCCTCCTCCTCCTCCTCCTCCTCTTCCTCTTCCTCCTCCTCCTCCGCGGCGGCCGGTGTGTGTTTACTCCTCCTCTTGACCCTTTCATTATCTTCCTCTTTCCCTCTTCCATCCCTCTACTTCTTTTTAAATTTGTTTGTTCATCTCCTGTTCCTCCTCCGTCATCCTTAAACTTACTAGTCCTCCTTCCTTCCTGCTCTTCCCTGCACACTGACTCTGCTTCCTGCCCTGCTTCCTCCTTCTCTTCCTCCTCTTCCTCCTCTTCTTCCTGTTACTCTCGCGGATGCTAATTGCGCCGTTGAAATCTGATAATCTAGTCTCTCTTTTGCTTTTTTTATGTTATTGGTGTTCATTTACTCTTTCAATCTCCATCTGTCTGTATTTTTCTAGCTGTTTCTTATTTTTTCCTTTGTTTCTTCATCTAAGATTACCTGGATGTTTATTAATACAGGTAAATCTCGTTAAGAGTTATTACATATATATTCAGGTGTAGTATGTAACTTTTTTTAACCTGTTTTATTGATGTGTCTGATTAATCCCTTTTTTTTCATTTTTTTTCATCGTTGTTGTTGCTGTTGTTGTTGTTGTTGTTGTTGTTGTTGTTGTTGTTGTTGTTGTTGTTGTTGTTGTTGTTCTTCTTCTTCTTCTTCCTCTTCTTCTTCTTCTTCTTCTTCTTCTTCTTCTTCTTCTTCTTCTTCTTCTTCTTCTTCTTCTCCTCCTCCTCTATGCGTTATTAGTATTCAACAAACTCCCTTCGTCTCCCTTCATCCTTTCGTCTCTCAATCAACTCTTCCTTTCTTTCAACCCCTTTCGTTCTTGGCGTTTTTCCCTCCTCCCCTCTTCTATACCTCCTTTGTGTATTGCTCATCTTCACCATCATCGTCGTCCTCCTCCTCTTCCTTCTCTTCTTCCTTTTCATCATCATCATCATTTCGTTATTTTCTGTCATCATCGTCTTTGTCTTTATTTTCTTCGTCGTCGTCATTTTTTAATTTATTTCTCTTGTTTTTTTGTTTCTCTTTCCCCTCCTGTTTCTCTTCTCTTTCTCCTCTTCTCTCCTCTTTTCTAGTTCTCCTTCTTCTTTCCCATCTTCTCCTCACCTTCCTCCTCGTTATCTCTCGTCTTTATTATCTTCAGTGTCATTTTTATTCATATTATTTTCTTTCTCCTTCCCCTTTTGCTCCTCTTTTTCCTCTTCTCTCCACTCCTTATCATTTTCCTTGCTCCTCCTCCTCCCTTTCTTTACTCTCCTGTCTCTCTCTTTCTCCTTTTCTCTCTTCTCCCCTTATCATTTTCATTTCTCCCCCTCCCTTTCTCATCTCTCCTGTTCCTCTCTTTCTCCTCCTTTCTCCTCTCCTTATCATTTTCAGTTCTCTTCCTCCTCCTCCTTCCCTTCTCAACTCTTCCGTTCCTCTCTTCTCCTTTCCCCTTTCCTTATAATTTCTAGTACTCCTCCTCCTCCTTCTCCTTCTTTTCCCTTTCTCCTCCTCTCTCCTCTTCTTCTCATTTCTAGATTCCTCTTCCTCCTCTTCCTCCTTCCTTTTCTTAACTTTTCTCTTCTCTCGTCATGCCCGCGAATAAGTCATTTTTAATCTTCGCATTTTCCCGCCATTCCGTGTGTGGTTTCATTTTTCATTATTACTCTTCTTTATTGCCTTTTCTCTTATTGCTTCTTTTCTCTATTGCCTTTTCACACCTCCTTCCCCGCTGCCCTCTTGACTCCGTAAGTGTTTAAGCAGAAGGAACACAAAGGAGGAAACATAAAACTTGTCCCAGAATATTCAGAAACCTTACGAAATAGGAATAAAGACATAGAGATAGAAAGATAGATAGATACAGATAGATAGATACAGAGATAGATAGATAGATAGATAGATAGATAGATAGATAGATGAAGAGAGAGAGAGAGAGAGAGAGAGAGAGAGAGAGAGAGAGAGAGATGAATAGAAAGACAGTTTAATAGATAGGTAGATAAATAGATGGATAGAAATAGATAAATAACCAGGAAAAAATAGACATATAGATTAATAGATATATAGAGTGTTTAATTGATTGACAGGTTAATAAGTAGATAGATAGGTGGACTAACTGATTGATTGATTGTTTGACAGATAGATAAATAAGGAGTTAGATAGACTGACTGACTGATAGACAAATAAATAGATAGATAAGTAGGGAGACAGTGAATAGATATAGAGACAGATTCAGTTTTTATCTATTAAGTATTATGTATTACCTGTATTTAAATGTTTTCCTTATACTGTATAGAGTGTAGCATATGTTCTCTTCCATTTTCTCCCTCTCTCCTTCCATCCTCTCCCTCATTCTTATCCATCCTCATCACCAAAATCTAACTTGGGTCCCCTCTTCTCCCCCTCCTCCTCCTCCTCCTCCTCCTCGTCCTCGTCCTCCTGCTCCTCCTCCTCCTCCTCCTCTGTGACAAGCCACTCATCGTGTACCTCTTCACCCACCTTCCTCCGACTCTCACCTGATGTTCAACGCCCTCCTCCTCCTCCTCCTCCTCTTCCCCATCCTCCTCCTTCTCTTCCTCCTCACCTGCCCTATCATCTTCCTGTTTCACCATCTCCCCCCCACCCCGGTTTCCGCCCCCACGCTCACCTGACGCACGCAAATGAGACCGTTTATAGAAATATGAAGCTGTCAGTGGGCGGGATGCGTTTTCAATTTTCATATCATGTAGAATTGGCAGGTGCGCGATAAGGTGGCGAGGACGTACAATGGCGACGGGAAACTCGCCACAAAAGCGCGGGAAATGGAAACGGTTTCAAAAATTGGCGCGGGCGAGCGTGAGAGAGGAAGAGAAGGAAGAAGGAGGAGGAGGAGGGCGTGAGGAAGGGAAGGAGGAAGGGAAGGAGGGTGAGGATGCTGCTGCTGGTTGGTTGGTTGGCTCTTGGCACACACACACACACACACACACACACACACACACACGACGCGCGCCCTTACCTACACCTCCCTCCCTCCCTCCCGCCCACCTTACCTTTCCCTCCCGCGGGCGAGCCAGATAAGAACACACCCTTGCTCCTCCTCTCTCCTTCCTCTCTCCCTCCTTCCTCCTCCTTCCCTCTCGCTTCTTATCGCTCACGTGCGGGAATGTATCGCTCGCGGCCTGATAAGCGCTGGTGCCGAGGTCTGTGGCGCCGAATAGTTGTAAGATATCAATTTAGTCGCCGCCGTCGCCGCCCCTGCCACCGCCGCCTACCTCTGGCAACCTCCTCCTCTCCGCCTCTCCGTCGTCCGCCGCCTCGCCTGCAACTCCCCGCTCCGTCACTTCTCCCAATTTCCCGCCAAAACTGATAAGAGACAAAGCGATGGGGAAGTTAACACCGGAAATGGGATGAAGTAATACGAAAGAGCGGCGAAAAATTGTGGGAACTTTCGTTTTCTTTTTCTTTTCTCGCTCTCTCTTCTCTCTCTCTGTCTGTCTTTCTTGGTTCTTTTTTCATTATCATTATTATTATTATTATTATTATTATTATTATTATTATTATTATTCTCTCTCTCTCTCTCTCTCTCTCTCTCTCTCTCTCTCTCTCTCTCTCTCTCTCTCTCTCTCTCTCTCTCTCTCTCTCCTCCCCATCTCCAGGTAATAAATCTTGAGGTTTGGGGAGAGGAAGAGGCGGTGGGGAGAGTAAATAGGTCTCTATACATACACTACCCACCCACCTACCCAGTGCCAGTCTCTCCCCACTCCCCACGTGCCTCCCCATCATATCCCCATTCCCCATTCAGCCTTCCGCCCTCTCCCCATTCTCCACACGCCTCCCCAGTCACTCTCCACTGCCTCTCCAGTCCCTCCATCCATTATCCACTTCCCACCATCGTCCCCACTCTCTCCATTTCCCATCCAGCTTCCCCATCCACTTCCCATTCACCGACCATTCCCCAACCACTCCCCGTCCATCTCCTCACTAGCCTCCCCAACTCACTCCCCACCTCGCCGCCGTGACGTCAGGCCGCGTAGGGAGAGGAAGTGATCATAATCAATAGCAGAAGTGCATCATCAACCTTGCTATTG
This sequence comes from Eriocheir sinensis, assembly GCF_024679095.1. NCBI lineage: Eukaryota > Metazoa > Arthropoda > Malacostraca > Decapoda > Varunidae > Eriocheir > Eriocheir sinensis. The sequence continues at coordinate 9,371,886 of NC_066548.1, forward strand.
ACTCCCCCACATTAATTAAGATTTGAGTGACAGGTACACAGGTGATGGAGGCGCGGCCACACCAGTTCATTAAGCGGCGGCAAGACAGTCGTATCCCACGCCGCCGCTAAGGCTCAGGTAGGCGCGGAGAGGACAGGTGAGAGTGGCCCTTATGTCCCTCCGTGTATGGGTGGTGGAGCGCCGGCGTGTCGGTGCTCCGCCTCAAGTGGAACGCTGATAAAAGTGGAGTGCGTCGTTATCTTTTGTCCCGCGGCCTCTGATTGGTGGAGGAATTTGTAAAACGTGGCATTCGGAAGATTGGCCGCGGCATGAGCTTAAGGTCCGCATTATTAAACGTATACCGATCTCCCTCCATTATTACCATTCCCCGAGGCCACAGAGAAGAAGAATCGTTTTTTTATGAGTGATTTTTCTCGTTCAAAACTATTAAACGTACCGAGCTCCCTTTACTACCATTTCCCAAGGCCACAGAGAAGAAAAACCGTTTATTATTAGTGATTTTTCTCGTTTAAAACTATTAAACGTACCGAGATCCCTTTACTACCATTCCCCAAGGCCACAGAGACGAATACTCGTTTTTTTATGAGTGATTTTTCTCGTTCAAAACTATTAAACGTACCGAGATCCCTTTACTACCATTCCCCAAGGCCACAGAGAAGAATACTCGTTTTTTTATGAGTGATTTTTCTCGTTCAAAACTATTAAACGTACCGAGATCCCTTTACTACCATTCCCCAAGGCCACAGAGACGAATACTCGTTTTTTTATGAGTGATTTTTCTCGTTCAAAACTATTAAACGCACCGAGCTTCCTTTAGTACCATTTCCCAAGGCCACAGAGAAGAAGAATCGGGTTTTTTGTGATTTTTCTCGTTCAAAACTATTAAACGTACTGAGCTTCCTTTAGTACCATTTCCCAAAGCCACAGAGAAGAGTAACCGGGTCTACATGGGTGATTTTTCCCGTTCGAGGTGCTGAGGCCGTGTCAAACCATCGCTGACATCACAAAACACAGCCCAAGAGAATCCCAACAACTTCCAAGATTGGCTGCGGCGTAAGCTTAACGTCCACTATTGTACGTACCGAGCTCCCTTTGTTTCTGTTTCCCAAGGTTACAGAGAGGACTAACCGGGTTTAAATGGGTGATTTTTTTTCCATTCGTGGTGCGGAGGCCGTGTCAAACCATCGCTGGCATCACAAAACACAGCCCATGAGAATCCCAGATACTTCCACGATTGTCCATTATTAAACGTACCGAGCTTCCTTTGTTTCTATTTCCCAAGGTCACAGAGAGGACCAGCCGGGTCTTAATGGGTGATTTTTTCCATTGAAGGTGCAGAAGACCGTGTAAGACTAGTCAACCGGAATTTCATGGGTGACTTTTCCCCTTCAGTATGCAGAGGCCGTGTCAAACTATAGCTAACATCACAAAACACAGCCCATGAAAATCTAAGCAACTTGCACCACGACGAGTCTTTTCCAACAGGCGAACTGAAGGGGCCAAGAATACGTTTAAAGAAAGAATACGAACTTGAAACACACCTAAAGAGAGAGAGAGAGAGAGAGGGAGGGAGGGAGAGAAGGAAGGGGAGAAAGTAAACAGAATAAAAGACGGCCACCACTACCACCACTACCATCGCTACCCGTCTATTAGTCTCTCCTCGCGCGGGTCCACCTTGACTTGTTTATCTGTGCTCTCCTGATTGGCCGCTGATTTGTTTATGGTCTGTCTCGGCGGTTGTGATTGGATGCCGATTCATTTGCCTCCCGTATCGACACCTGTGATTGGCTGTCAATACCTGGACGCCCGAAATAGGTGATAAAATTTGGAAATCTTCATCGAAATTCATCACGGTGGAGATAATGAGGGAGAGAGAGAGAGAGAGAGAGAGAGAGAGAGTCAGAATCAGAATCAGAATCATTTTATTCCATAAAAATGGCTTTTCTATACATTACAAGTACTACTGAATAACATACAATTTAAAGTAAGACTTAAGCTAAAAGTTTTCTAAGCTATATAAATCAATATCAGAATAATGTGAGCGTGGTCTCGACAGAATTCTAGTTGACATTTATATCATTATCCGGCAAGTAGTGTTTTAGTCTTTTTCTGAACACTTTTATGGTATTTGATAGTGTTACATTTTGTGGGAGAGCGTTCCATCGCCTGGGGCCTTGTACTAGGAGCGAACGTGTCCCGCAGTGTGTGTTGGTGTGGGGAACATGTAGGTTGTCCCGCTGTCTTGTTGTGTACCTGCTCCGTGTCACCTCAGTTGTGGTAGGCAGCTGCAGGAACCACTCTGGATACATTTTACATTTTATCTTATATACTGTAACAGCAACATCAAAAATTATCTTCTTGTTCATTTTAAACCAGTGCAATTGTTTTATGAAGGGGGTGGCGTGGTCCCGCCTCCTCGCTCCCCCAATACATATCTTTGCTGCAAAGCTCTGTAGTTTTTGTACTCGCTTAATTAGTGTGCTATTTGTAGTGCCGTAAACTGGTAGGCAATAATTAATGATACTTAGAGCAAGTGATTCAATAGCTATCTTACGTGTTACATTGTCAAATTTATCTTTAATTCTGTTTATGAACATTAGAGTACCAATGACTTTCTTGTGGGCTTCGTTAATATGGATGTTAAACGTCAAGTGGGAGTCCATGTAAACGCCAAGGTTTTTGATGTGTTTGCTGGGAGTGATGGGAGTGTTGTCAAAAAGGAGAGTGGTGTTGTGGGGAATTTGTTTGATAACTGACCTGGTCCCAATAAAGACACACTGGGTTTTGTTAGTGTTCAGTAACAGGCCGTTTTTATTAAAGTATTCCCTGGCCAGTGAGAAGGTCGTTTGTGCCGCCGTGATGAGGTCAGGCAGTGCATCAATAGTACCAGTGTTCACGAGCTGCGTGTCGTCTGCGTACTGGACTATCTCGCATCTATGTATTGCTTCAGCAAGGTCGTTGACAAAAATGATGAAGAGAATTGGTCCTAATATTGAGCCTTGAGGAACTCCGTATTTTATCGGTGCAGTCGCAGACGTGGTGTTATTCACTTTAACTTTTTGACTTCTGTCATTTAAATATTCATGGAACCAAAAAGAGTCTATGTTAACCTTGAGTAGTTTATTTATGAGGATTTCGTGTTTTACGCTATAGAAGGCTTTTGATAGGTCGCACAACGTTATAAGGGATAATTTCTTCTCATCCATATTTCTGTATAGTTTATTTGTAACTGTAGTTAGGGCGGTCTCAGTTGAAAGTTTAGGGCTAAAGCCGTGTTGATTGTTAGAGAGAAGTTTCTTGGACTCTAGGAGGGTAGTCATCTGTAGGGCTACAATTTTCTCTAATATTTCTGAGAGAATAGGTAACAGTGATATTGGGCGATAATTGTTTACGTCGTCCCTGTCTCCGTTTCTATAGATAGGTATGACGGTCGCGTGTTTCCACATGGTAGGGAATTTTCCTGTAACAATCGACGTGTTGATGATAGTAGTGATGAATGTGATCGTAACTGGCAGTGAATCTTTGATGTACTGAAGTGCAATCCCATCTGGACCGGCGGCGTTAGTGTTCTGTAGGTGTTGGATAGTTAATATGACTGTGTTCATGTCTACGGGGCTGGGCCTGAAAAGATGACGGTGATTTATATCTTGTTGGGGGATAATACAGTTTTGATTTTTAATGCGGAGATTGTTTTGCGTTTTTAGGAAAGTGCGTTCCCCCACGTTAACAAAGAGAGGGTGGAGGGAATGTGATGAAAACGAGGAAGGAGAATATGGAAACCTAATAAGAAGAATAAGAATAAGAAGAAGAAGAAAAAGAAGAAAAAGAAGAAGTAGAAGAAGAAGAAAAGAAAAAGAAAGTAAGAAAGAAAAGACGAGCAAGAGGAAGCAAAGGATGATGATGATGATGATGAAAATCATAATAATAATAATGACAAAATGAAAAGTAGATGAGGAAGAAAACAAAAGCAGAAAAGGGAATGAACAAAAAAAGACACA